>NC_059185.1:9798297-10033297 GCF_020631705.1 Daphnia magna | reverse complement strand
GCTTAATGGGTTTTTTAAAATTTGATTATTTAAATATTTTAAACTAAATTACGATATAATTTAAGCATATTTTAAAAATCTGTAAATCGCATTGTACCTATTGGTAAAATTTGATCACACTAGCAGTTGCGGCTGCTGAGATATCGTGATTTTCATTTTATGTGGGTATAAAGAAGCTTCCTTATGGGAAAACCCACGTTGCAATTGCGTCGACACACCGTTTCAATTGCCCTGCTACCATGGCAATTGAAACACTCGAAGCGACCTCAGTTTTTTACAATTTACCACTATTATAATTAATCTTTTCTCATTAAAAAAAATATCATTTAGTAGCTGAGATAATAGGCTACAATTCTATATAATTTTTATATTAAATTTTTCAGTTTTTTTTTCAAGAAACACAAAAAACCAAAAAGTGTATCAATTGCAGCCACTCTCCCCTAATAAGAGTTGTAAGAGTAATCTAATCATCGTGAAAACGGTTGAAATATGGGCGAATAAGAGGGGAAAAGCATAAAGGTTTTCGTTTATTTTCAAATTAACACAAATAAAAAAATTAAACAAACATTGTTCATCAATGTTATGTCAAATTCAAGTAAATGTAGTTATTAATATATCATCCGGAAGTTGGTCAGTAATAGTAAGCATACTCTTGTTCTGCACGTTGCAATTGCGCAATGCGCTTGATGGCATCCTGATATTGCTTGATAATTCTTCCAAATCGTCTTGCCATAATTGAAATGTCCGTCCATAGCAACCTAGATCAAATATAAACCTGGTGGTGGTAATGGGCATTAGCCCAACTTCTGCAACACCCGCGCCACCGCACGGCATCGTCTGCAGAAGAAACCTCTATTTAAAAAAATAATAATTATTATTATTGAAATGTGAGCAACATTGCAATTATAATGTCTTCTTTGCAATCTGGAAATTTTTGGTAGGCTATATGGTATTAACTGAATGTTCAAAGTTATTATTTTGCATTTCCATCACTCACAGGAAAAACACCAACTATGTAGCAAAGAATTTGATTGGAAAATGATTTAAAATTTGTTAGAAAAGGATGGAATAGGAAACCTATCCTTGCTATCAGAAGCAATGAAAGTGATGTTGCTTTTTCAATCCCAGTATCATGATGAAGTATATCTGGTCAATACAGTCTTTCTTTTAAAGAAAGAAATGTTTGAAAAAGCACAAGAAGAAGCATCCAAGTTTACTGGTACTAAGTCAATTGATCATTTTGTCATTTCGTAGCTAATCTTTTGTTTTTGAGGCAGGTAAACAAATATCAAACCCCACAGGTTTTGAAGTTACTAAGGCTGCCTCTTCAGATTTACTTATGGGCTACAAGACCATGTTAGATTATCAATTTGTTGATGATTGAACCTGATGACAAAGAAGCACTTGCTGTAATGAGAGAGTCCTTTGATCAGCTTCTTTCTAATGACACCTGTGTGCCTCTGTTTGTGGAAACTTATGTCTGCGTTCTGATGCGGTTGAAACTACAAGAAGAAGCTGAAATGTTTCTTCAGAAGTATGTTTGTCATTTGTATATTCTTCACCAATAAATTTTTATACTTTAATCTTTTTTTTTATTTAGATATGTGGAGAAAGAGTCCCAGGGAACCATAGCAATCACACCTGCACTTCATGCTTTAAATATAATGAAATTGCACATGCCAAAAGCTAGTCTAGGGATAATCATCTCTATTCTTGAACTGGTTGCTGAAAGAAACTCGGGAGATGCGAAGGTCTTTGGTTTAATTATTTCACAAAGAAAGTGTATCGATTTTATTTTCTTTTTTTATTAGGTTTTGGAGCTCTGCCAACATTATTTGCACGTTCATAATTCGGGCATTAATTGTCAGTCTGACACTGAATCGGATTTTGATTTCGGATCGGATTATGGTGCCATTTCCTTGGCCCACAAACGTGAAGGTCTCAGCAAGTGTCTTGAGCTGATTGTTTACTTTTTGGACGTGCACATCTTTAACGTACCTTCGACCGTTATCCGAGAAGGATGGAGCATTATGGCTGACATCGTTAGATGGATTTGTATGCAAGGTTCGTTACGTTCCCGTATAATTTTCCTCGCGTGCGCGCTTGTTAAAGATTGTTTACGCGCTAACTAATCTTTTCAGGGACGGACGATTGCCTGCGTTCTGTGGTAGATCTTTGGCATAATGATAGGAAAAGGTGGTGGCTATGCTTCCGTCTTCCACGTTCCGGGCCTCCTTTGAATTTACCACATGGTGACGCAGAATTTCTCTCCAACAAAGTATTTGTCTGCTACGTTTTGGAATCCCATCATCATCCGTTTGTCGCCACCCTAAGGGAACATCCAGAGTGCAAATTACTGAAATCCCTCATTAAACAGCTAAGCCATCACAAAGTCATGTTTGATTCCAGAATTGAACCAATTCTCAGAGCTAATGGACCGATCGCACCTGTACCATTAATATCGTCACCCGACGTGCCTCGTGTTCCTAGCATCCAAACTCAAATGGTTCCATCCCTTCCTAGATTTGAAGCTATTGACACTGAGCAAAAAGCGAAGGAGTTTACAAATTTCATCTTGACCTCAGCACCTCTCAAAGAAAGGGGGGAGTACAAAACGTTAGCCAGAGTTATGAAAGATACTGCCGGTATTTTGGAGCTTCCAATTGACGATCTGTTGGCTAAACGATATGAGAAGAGAATGAGGATGACTGTCCAATCGAGATTTCTCGGTATGACTCGCTCGTCAAGAAGTGCGGCACTGTCAGCTGGTGGTTCGGTCTGTTCTTTGGATTCTTTGGATTCCCGAGATTCTTTTTGGGATTTGTCGGAAAATGAAACGGATGACTCGGATGCGGCCAGCAACAGGTCTTCGCCCATCGAAACTGAAGACGACGATACTTTCAATTTTCCTGAGTTAAATCCGAATCTTTTGGCAAAAATTGAAGCCGCGAAACAACGTTGGAGAGTATTTTTTGATTCCGGTCGGTGGAACCCGTTATCCGAAGACGAAATTTCAGATCGTGCCTATGAAGATTTCCCTTCAGATGACGATTACGCTCCGTCTTCCTGTTGCGACGATTCGGATTTCAGTAGCATTGAAAACCAAGCAGATGAGAGTGAAACAGATGGCCGATCGGAAACATATTTTGACTCTTCCCTTTATCTTGCATCAGAAGACTGTAAGTTATTCAATAAGTATCACATAAAAATAAATTTGACAATGGCATCCAAAATATATGTATTTTTTTCTTGTTTTTAGATTCCGATGCGCCGAGTCCTCCAGCTTCCTCGTTTTCGAGTGTGTCTACCCCTTTGTTGCAGTTTTCAGGTGCGCCAAGCCAAACGAAGGAAGTTATTCGGAACGAAGATCGTTATCCTCTCATGGAACTCGACAGTAAGTATTGAATTTAATTGTGTATGACATATATTTTTGTGTTTAACATGATTCTGTCACAGGTTTCAGCGTTCGTAGCAATAGCTCAACAGATGACATTGCCGAGAATATCAATCGAGTTATAAAAAAGCTCGATGTTGACATGTATTGCGCCAATACTGCCATGAAGCCCAGCAGTATGGAACAAGAAGAAGAGGAGTATGTGGTCGAAGAAGAAATCGAAATCCTTCAAGAAACATTAGTCAAAAGAACTAGCCAGAATTACAGCGCAACATCTGGTATTCAGCTAAGCAGCTACGCGTGTGTATTGGAAGAAAACACCGACCGTCCAGAGCTGTCTTTCGGTTCTAATCTAAACAGAAGTACCCAATCCGCATTTTTCAGCTCCACTGCCAATAGCTGGTTCTACGCCTAAACTAGTACACAAGGCAAAGAGCACTAACGATTCCAATTCTTCGCAATTGGGAAGACTACAGCCAAAAAAAAAATTTTTGACTAAAACCAGAGAAAAGTCTTTGTCGGATAGCTCTTCGTCGAAAAATGGTAAAAGGGATACCACGCAAAGTAGTAACCGCAAATCTTCCATTTTAGGCGGATGGAAGGTTTTGGAGGAAAGTGCGCAAGAAGAATCGCGGACATTACAAGATGTTTTTTGCCTTCAACTTCTAGTTCGAAGCGTTTGCCTACGCCAGGACCCGCCACACATAGCAAAGCGTCACGTACCCATTCTGACATTACAAATCCAGAAGTTGAAGCAATGCCAGAAACTGTTAATACTGTTCGCAAAAAGAAACGACAAATTGGTAATGCCAAAAAAGTGGATTCAGTTTCTGCTCTCCAGGAAATATCTGTGAGTGAGACGAACCGTGTTGCTGATGTTGAAACTACGGAAGTGCTCTTACCTTCTGCACAGGAACCTTCTAAGCCAAAGCCGAAAAAATCTCGTATCGAATCGACAGCGAGGAAATGTCACACTCGAGTAAGAGATCCCAATTTTATATCGGAATCTGACAACGAATCACGCGTTTCAGCTTCAAAAGCCCTACCGCGTAAGAAAGCACCAGTCAAAAGCAAGGTTGCTGATACTGTTTCTCTCGAAGAAAATACAACGGCAAAGTGTTCCTCTGAAAATTTTCCTGCAAAGAAAACACAATCTACCGGCAAAAAATCAAAAACAAAGAAATCGACAAAAACCATTTCTAACGGAAAAAAAGAGCTACCCACTTCAAACGAATTGAATTCCTCAGATTCTGTATCTGCTGATGCACTTATCGAAAAAATCCTTGCTGAATCTAGATGTTTCACTTCTATGGCAACGCCTGGTACAGAAAAGCCAAAGGCGAAAGTAACTCGACGCAAATTGTCTACGGATTCACGCCCGTCAAAAAAAGCAAAAATTTCCGAAGAGCCAATAGATGTCGCACTTTCCGTCGAAGAAATTATGTTGAAATATTCTGGCGATGACAGCACGGAGGGTAAATCGAAAGATATAACCTCTACGAAACGTTCAAAATTCAAAGCTGGGTCAAAGCCTCTTGGCGAGTCATCCGCGATGGACAAGAAATCATCGCCAAAGAAGAACATCAAGGTAAACAAATCGAAGGAAAACAGAAGCAAAACAAAATCGTCGGAAAACGGCGACATTGATGTAAGTCGATTACAATGTGTGTTCTTGGCTATTTTGATTCATGATGAATTCTTAGGTACCTAATCCGGAAGCTACCATGAAGACCTCAGCAACAGCGAAAAAGAAGAGTGCAAAGAAAATGACTTCGGTTGCTCAGGAGTCATTTTCGGAAGAATTCGATCCACTGAGTTTCGTAGAAGAACTCCTGCATGAGAGCCATGGTGCTTCCCGGAATTCCATGCCACCTACCTCACCGCCTGAAGGGAAACCTGTAAAGGGACAGAAAGCATCAGTTCAAGAACCTAAATCTGTAGCTAAACGGCCATCTAAACAACGGAAAGCTCTTTCATAGTTGCTAAAATACGTTCGTTAAATATTTTTATTTAGAAGTAACTTAAGAAAAAACTAAAAAACTCCATTAAACAAAATGATAATTTCCCGAAAACAATTTCTGCTGAAAAACGGAATATTTGCTCAAATCTGTGGTAATCCGAGTGGAATCACATTGCTATGAATATATATACATTTCGTTATACCTCTGGCGAGACTCGAACTCGCAATCCCCGGCTTAGGAGGCCGGTGCCTTATTCATTAGGCCACAAGGGCTATTTAACTCTAATTTCAGCTTTAACTCAAATTTCAGCTTTAACTCAATGTAACGAGGGTGACTAGGAAGCTTGATAAAGTCGTGGTAAATAGGCTACTTTTATCTACTGAGACGCTCGTTGCAGCCTATAAAGAGCTACAAATATATCAAACTTTTACGTTTAGAATCAGCACAAGAAAAATACTGTCAATCCTATAAAGGACAAAAAACAAAACAAAAATTTAAAAAAATGATTTTTTTTTGTAAGTTTACGAGAATGAAAAATTATTAGCTTTTCCGTATTCACCCAAGGAAAGGTGTCATCTTCCGACAACCTGTTACGCTAGATCTATGCTTCTACGGACCAAGCACATGATGAAATTGGAAGTACTTCACCATTGATGAGTCGTCCCTTCGGCCTCAGGACATCCGCAATATCACTCGAAAGCACGCAACAGACTCGATCATGTATCACACCGCGAATGGCCATCTCCTCCGCGACCTGCATGCCCGGGAGCCTCTGCTATTCTTGCAACCCCTCGACTTCGTGTGGACGTGGCATACACAACCTGATGTCCTGACAACGTTCTCCTCTAGAACACGGTTTAAGCTTTGTCTTTCAGCTTTGCGGGAACAGTGACGCTCATCATCGAATGCCCACGTCTTCCAAACTACAAGAGCACACTGTTCCACAACCTAAACTTGAATGCGAAGCCTTATATACCGCTAATTTAGCGCAGAAAATAAGTAGTTGACACTTAGCTCTCGTCCCAAGACTTTCATTGAAAAAACAAAAAATTCACCAGGTGGAGGGTAATTCTAAAAAATGAACTATATTGGAAATCACCTAAGCAACATAGTAGTGAAGATTTTAACTTAATAAATGTAAACCGTATTGATAAAATTTATATTTGCTACTACTGAATAAAGCTCTGGCACTACAGCAGTACATGCGCTGTCATGCTCCAAATTCCAGCTGATCATCACATACTTACGGACTGCCGCAAGACCAACTTGGCTGAATGCCGTATTCTGTAACTGAAACCTAAGGCCTGGTAGCTGGTATTGCGCTTATAGGTGGCCTATCCTTCAAAAGAAAGAGAAGTGTGTCATCAAGCGACGCACACGGAGATATCCAAAAGTGATAAGCAGCTCTGGTAAACAAAGCAGGCTCCAAAAGCTTAAACACCAGGTGTCAGTCCAAAGCATAGACTTACCACGTTTTGCATTGTTTCAAGAAGCGATGCTAGGCCCGGTGTATTAAAGAAGGCCGGTCACGGTGAATCTTGCCCAGAAAAACAAAATTAAAAAGAAAAAATTCTTCATTTTGATTGGAAACTATTTGATTGATTTAAAGAATGAGGCTTACCGTAATGCTTTCGAAGATCGCGAAATTTTCTACAGATTATTCTAATCTTCCTGAATCCTATATTAAACGAGCGATGAGACAAGTAATTACTTAATTTCTTACAACTCCCCAGGCTGAATTCATACTGGATGCATTGTTTAATTTTTTTACATTTGGCAGTATTTTGTGTGATTGACTGTATTTCTCTTTGACATTACAGGTTTATTGGGAAGCACCAAGAGATTTGCCACAATATCTGCCTGTAACTCTAGAAAAGAAAAAGTTTAGGTAAGGTTTTCCATTTTTCTTTAAACGTTTGAGAGAACATTTTTGTTCGAGTGCACACATGTTAGTTTTTAGATGTCCTTTTGATTATAACAATTATCAAATTAACTATTTTTTAGGTACACCATGAATCGACCATGGACGGAAGAATTTCGGAGACAAAATCTTAGCCGAAGGAAAAAAGTTTTTGTTGAGCCACTTAAAGAATGGACATTTTTTAGAGGAGATAGAGTACAGAAGAAATCAAATTAATTTCTTATTCTTTTGTTGAATATTTTGTAACCTTGTATAATGTATGAATTAGGTAGAAGTCTTGGTTGGAAAAGATAAAGGAAAGATAGGATTGGTGAGCCAAATCATCGAGGTAATGATAAGAAATTAATTAAAAATTTGATTAATTGTATCATAAAGCAACAGTCACTAATTCTGTATTTTTTACACATTTTCTCTATTTTCAGGAAAGGAATTGGGTTGTTGTTGAAGGCTTAAACGTGCATTACAGGTGGATTGGAAAGACCGATGATTACCCGGGTACAGTAATTCAGTCAGAAGCACCTCTTTTGGTCACGAATGAGGTTGCATTGGTTGATCCTTCCGATGAGTAAGAACACCGTTTATGATAGTGTGATATTACGACTAATAATATTTTTCGGATGTAGTAAAGGGACTAAAGTAGAATGGCGGTTTACAGAGCAAGGAGAGAAAGTACGAGTTTCCAAAAGAACGGGTCATATAATACCAGTGCCGATATCAGCTTCGGAAACTATTGACTTTAAAGCAAAGGCTGGATACCCAGGTAAATGTCCTTTGTAGTTCTTTAAAATATAGGATGCAATCACAACATTGATTGACAAAGATTATCAGTGTACATGCATATAAACGCATTATTATTATTTGAAATTGCACGGGGGAAACGCGTAAAATCACGGATTATTTTGCAGACATAATAACTATTATACATGCATTCATTTACAGAACAAGAAAAGGACACACGGGCTGCAGACATGTCTGAACATACCTACATCCCGCAAAGCAAAACATTTGAAATGGACTTAATGGAGCATTACAGACTGGAATGAAGTCAACTGCTTGTGTCACTGTAGAGAAATAGTTTGAATATAAAGGAAACAAAGCTTTCGTGTCAATCAAACGTTCATACCTGTTGGGATTTTTCATGAGTTATTTGCACCGCAATATATGTAAACACGCGTTTTGATACACTGGGAACAAAGGCACAAAAACAAACAACAAGCAACAACTACCGCTCAATGGATCATTATAAAGGTAAATAAAGTAGTATGGGAACCAACTACATTTGAACTCTCTACAAACAGAAATTTCTATATGAATGGCCATCATTATTGAAACGACACCAAAAAGAACGCATTTATCCATCACTTACTAGTGGAAAGTTTGACCTTTGCGAGTGACTAGAGCGCGATCTTAAGCGTACCATTTTGCTCTTTGAGGTGAAACTCATTATTAAAAACTGAAATATAAGGGCTGAATACGTCAAGAATGCATCACATGATGCAGCACTTTTTGCCTTCTTCTTCTTCTAAACCACTGACTGCTACTGCTACTTTGCCCGATGTAGATTCACTATTGGCGCTTTCAGCCGAACTCGTACTAGGTTCACGTAATTTAGGGAGGTATGCCTTCATATCAATACCGTCTCGCTCAAAAAACAACATATAAGCAGTCTGTCCTTCAATCTGATTAGCCGAGGATTCCTAAAAACCGAAATATTCAAGATTAGCTTCAGACGAAATTATTTCACAATCAAAGCGTACCTTGCACGTAGAGTCATTGTAGTAGAACCATTTACCGTTAGGATTCTTGGCATAGGAGATGTAATGGCCTCCTCCCATAATACCCGAATGACACTAAAATTTTTGAAAATTTCATTAGTCGTAATGTTGCTGATTAAAATTATTATTTACCACAGCAGCGTAAAGGCTGTAAGTAATGTCTAGCTTGTTATAGCCTGGTAGGAGCCGGTGTTGATGAAAATCAATAAGATCCTCATCATGGACCGGATGAGTGATAAGCGACGTGGATTCGAGACGCTTACGAGTAGATTCGTTGCCGGTGATCACTTCCCGAATATTTGGTGGATGCCCGTTGGAATAAGGGACGGACGAGGAAATGGAATGTTTAGTTGAAATATCATTTGAATCGTCCTTGCTTGATTCTGCCACCCCGTTCGGTGGCATGGAAGAAGAAGAAGCTATTTGTCGATGGCGGACTAGCGTTTCGCTAGGAATTGCTGCTAAGAATTCGGTGAAATCCAAATTGTTATGTGGAAACTGAACAGCCTTGTGAGACTTAATCCAACGGTGGTTGACGAACTGGAATCGTTTCAGATGAACGATCTAGATAAACAATAGTTAGTTGCTCACTTATGCTTTCACACGATTGATTTCATAATAATAACAAGAAAAATAATAATAATTTATAGCTTTTCAAAATTACCAGTATTGGGGGCAATCTCCAGATTTGTAGCTTTTTGGTAGCTGGCTGGTGGGTGGCGCATTTAGGACAGTAGTACTTTTCATCCCCTGAGAGTTGCTCTTCTCGCGTGAAAGCTTGCAAGCACTGCTCTAGACTGACTGGTTCTGTTTGTTGGTGAAGAGCTTTGGCTACACTGGGATCTTCGTCAAATACCTGATGGGCATGTATCTGACGACATTAACAGCAAGTCTTTCAACAATGAAAGATTAAGCGAGTTTACCTTTTCAAGCGACGTCTGATAACGGAGATGAAGAGCAGTCGGTTCCCAATCAACGGCGATGCAATAATTAAGGACGCCTTCGATATAGGATGAATTGGTCTCACTACCATTTGGTAGGGGGTCAGGCGTTGGAGCCAGCGGGCATCCTTTACAGAATTTGGTCCATGGACAAATACCACAATGGATTCCATTGGCCTGTACAACTTTTAGGGTGAAAGGGAACTCGTAGCCCAGACTATCATCGCTGCATATAAGATGAATAGATGCAAAATACAATGAAATTGTAAATATAACCAATAGTTACCAGTCATGGGCGTGATTTGGAAGTGTGCCACTGTCAGTAGGGGGTGAAGGCGAGACCAGCCGAGACACCAGCGTCCACACACACCGATACAAATCTTGGCTCGTCGTTTGTAGAACTAACATTCTGTTTCGTTCATCTCCTGAAGATGGGACGCCATCTGTTCTCCATGCTAAGGGAACCAATAGCGGTAAACCGAAGAGACTAGGTCGCGTTTTGTGTGGCGAGACGAAATAGAGATCTTGTCGTATCTGAAAGACAATAAAGGTTAGAAAACGAAAGAAATGCTATGTTCTAGAAAACAAAGAAACCATTTTCCGGTGATAGACAACCAAAAAAGAGGCTCCCATTCCGAGAGAGACGCTTAGTTCTTGAGTACTGCTATTGTTACTCGTCAAACTAACTGGACTTCCTAATCCACCACTGCCGCTGCTGGTACTAGCCAAACTCGAACGATCGCCGTTGCGCTCATCATTAGTTCCTCCATTTGTTACTGGCTGTTGGATGGCTGTTGATCTTTGCGGCAGGGATTCTTGTCCAGGAGAGGTACCGTTCTAAGTTTAAATTGAACAAATTAATTGACGATTAATAAAATTTACAAACGAAATGCCACGAAGCCATACAAAACACGGTACATTGACCACGACGTACATCAAGGAAGGTATTGGGTAAATCAGCTACAGAATATTCTAATCCACTGTATAAGGCATTACATACGATATATCAAGGAAGTTAATCTACAATAAAACATCGGTTTGCGGCAAAACGTAGAAACCCAAAGAAACTTGCCAAATACCCATAGGCGTTACAGTATGCAAGTTGGCAGAAAAGAGTTAACGTGACATGTGGCTTCAGAATAAAACGTGAAAAGGGTAAGTAAAAACAAGAGACAAAATTTGGAGAAACGTCGAGATGGCACATCCCAAACCATTTACTTGCGTAACCTACTATTAGACAGATGGACTAGAACTGGGGCCGAACAAACAGGACAATAAGCAGAAAATAATAATAATAAGGGGAGAGTACCTTCCTACAGAATACGGTGCTCATCACGTTCATGCAGATACCGACGGGTCGTCTTACCTCCGAGCTGGTGGTGGTAGCGGTGGTGTCCCCTCCCTTGTCAACGACTTTTGCTATTTGATTATTGGAGTGATGGCCTATTTTGTTGTTATTTCGATTGGCATCTTTGGCTCCACTGTCTGGAGCACCGATGTTGCCGCCATTCGCCGGTAGAAGTTGGATCACTTCAGTCGAGCTTAGCACCTGGTACGCGAATAAGGCTAATCCAGACGTCGGTCGAACTTTGCTGTTGACTCCCGGAAACGTCTGAAGAAGAACATAAAGGTATGTTTAATTGAAATCGAAAAATTTCTTATGACCATGAAAATTGCCTTGATCATTGCTCCAGACACTTCTGCAAATAAAAGATGATCGGGAGAGATTTGGCACAAGGAGGCTAATCTTTCTTTAAGTAAGAGATACGTAGCATCCATGGGTAAACGAAGACCATATTTGACTGGCAACGATCCATCCAACCGAAGGACTATGTCAAAAAAGAAAAATCATGCCTACTCACACTGATCTATTATTTATTGCGTGCAGTAAAGCTTACCAACGACCTCGACATGGACGTAACTTTCTAGAGGTAGAGGCAGTGACAAGTAGTTGAATGGATCAAAGCGTACGCTTTCACGTTGGCACACCCCGCAGGTGACTTTCGATTTTAATTGGCCGTGGAAGAGTTCCACAACAATCGAGCGGTTTCGTAGGAGGTGATTCTCCCATGCCTGCCAGGGAAAGATAAGAATTAATGAAAGTCTACAATTTGATAAGAAACCGTTCAACCTCTTGAGCTACAACAACATCCGGACGGCCTTCGCTGTCACTCAATTCAACGTAAGGCTTATCGTGAACTCGATTTAGATCTTCGTGAAGACCGTCAAGAAGGAAAGCCAAAAGCTCCTGAGCATCATGTTGCTGGTAACCGTTAAACCTTGGGGCGTATTTTCCGATTGTCCACTGTTTTAAAAATTAAATAAAGAAATGTATGGTTACATTGTGGAATATGTAGATTAAATGTGGCATTGAATTAGTAATTCAACATACTCTTAAGCGAAGCGGGGCAATAGTTCGAGATTTGCCTTTCCAAATATCGCGAATCAAATCACCATAATCCTTGGCAATGTTTCCTTTCATTCCCAGAGGGTTATCTCTAAACACGTAAATAAGAAAGAACGTAAAGAAAAGCTGAGGCATCTAAAGGTACGAGACTTACCTGTTGAGTTCCAGAAGATGCATACTAGAGGTGAAATATTGGGTAAGGGCTTGCGTATTACTTACGCATTGTAAGGAAGCGTTCATGAAGCATGTATTGCCTAGATTGTTCAAGCCGGTCGCACCTTTCTCGCTGGGCAGAGCTTTTATGAAACAACATATTACGCAAGTTCAAACTACATGTTTATAAATATTAAAAAACTAAATGTGTATCACCTTGCCGATATTTGTCACCGCTCTGGCCAGAAAGAGAAACCATTTCTTCCGGCCATGTTAAATCTTTGTTACGTACTTCTATAAGAAGTTGGTCGTTGTCACGGCATGAAAGTGAGGCAAGCGTAGAATTTTCGTCTTCCAACAAGACCAAGCAATGCTATTGAGTAAAATAAATTAGCATTAAGGCTAAACGTTAACAAAACTCTAGAATTGGGTGAGAATCACATCGTCTTTCATGAGCCAAAGTCGGACATCATCGAATTTGAGGCGCAGTCTTCCGCAAAGATACTCGTATGTCTGGCTGACTGTGGCCAATTGACTAAAAGCTGCAACGTAAGCTAGATAACGACGGGGAGTCTGCTGAGTAGCAGATGGAAAATAGCCGTATCCGCCTGCTGCATTATAATAATTAGTTTTTCGCAATGGATTTCCCAATAAAACACAAACACACCAAGAGCTGCAGCACCATAGCCCCCAACAATACTATTCCAAGATTGGCCGTTCCAAGCTGGTCCGTTATCATTGGTCGTCGAACTGTGTCTTAGGAGACGAAGCAACAACGGATATAATTCTAACTCAATCGGGCCGGAATCTGTGAATTGGACAGCCTGAAGATTGCAATGTAATATTTTTAATCTCAACGCAATCAACTAAAGTTTAGTCCTCCTACCTGTCTCGGCAACGCTGGGCTTCCTCCATACCATGCTGACAATGCTTTCCAGATTGCCTCCGGAACTACTTCGTAATCTTTGCCTTTTTCTAATTCTCGCCGAAGACGTCCTCCTTCCCCGGTTAAAACAGTTGCCTGGAAACAAAGATATCAAAGCTGCCCTAATTTTATCGAATACTTATAGTTTACACATTTACCTTTACTGTAGAAGTCGACACCAAACATGTGTTGTCAATGGCCCTTGGTCTAACTACAGTGCCCACATCACTTCCAGAATCTGACGGGTTGTTTCTAAGAGATGCGTTACTAGGTGGATTTTTACTTGAGTCGTCCTGTATAATGAATATAATATTAAAAAGAGCTGCAAATAAAATAAAGTAGACAAACAAATTAATTAACCTGGTTCGGAGCAACATAATCTGACCACTGCTTCCACCAAATGCTGGATATGAGGTACCAAAATTCACCGACTCGATAGCCCCGTTTAACTTCACGTCTTAGCCAATTCTGAATCAGTTTCCCTTCTTCTGTGCGCGAAGCAGGACGTAGTCCGAGTACTACATGACACAGCTACAATAATTTATAGAGCAAATGAGAATCAAGGCAGGATTGCATTGTAACTTCCCTTTTACCTGGTGCAACATATCAAGAAGATGTTCTAAGGCGTTTCGCTTGACCGCCCACATTAAAAATGATTCAAGATCAACAGATTCCATTTCATTAGCAATAAGGTCGGATATTTCCAATAAATCGGCGTCACTACTATTCTCAGGAAATTGTTCTATAGCGAGTTGTTTTAGGCTTTCGATCAATTGCGTAACTTCCGAATGACTGAAAACTCCATCGCGGTCAACGTCAAAAATTTTGAAGCAAACTACAAAAAAAAAAATTTTTAATTGGTACGGGTTAAATGTTTTTAGTAACATTATACATTTTATTCTTTCCACTAAGGGTCCCCGGCATGCGGCTGAAATTCCACACACAATTTCCTTAAAGTCCAGGTGTCCATCACAGTTTTCGTCAAACGCGGAAAATAATCCGCGGGCGATAGAGAACTTCGAAACGTCCTCTTCGCTGTTTGAACTGATGGGTGCTGAAGCAAAGGAAAGGAAGAGTTCAATATCAAACTTTCCATTCGATGATAAATTTTTAAGCTGCCAATATTTTTTCTCGAGATCAATAATCTCTTGTTCATCCAAGTGGGTGACACCAGACAAAGTTTGATAAAATGTTGGCGTCTCGAGATCGTTGGAGAGCGTTATAGGACATGGATCGCTCAACAACCACTGCGTTAGAGAAGTAGAACAAGGATTTGTTATCAGCCATTCCCGAAATTTTGAATAATTAACGGCCTCAGCCTAAAATCAAATAACAACAATAATATCTAGATGAAAATTTCATGATATACTGATATGTACCTCATCAAACAAACTAGAAATGTTTTCTAGATTCCATCCATCAGAATACTTTGTTGTGTAGTTTACAACATTATCTTTGGTCACAACACTGTTGATATCTTTTGCATATAGACTAAATATGACTGTTAAACCAATATTAAGAATTTACTATGTGAAATCATTTTAAATTAAATTAAATTAAATTAAATTACATCTACACTTTTCATCCTGGGTGCCCCTAGTGAGAAGAACTAATCCACTCAGAAGATCTTTGAAAGAAATACCCTTTGCAGTTCCACCCCAAGCGGTGTAAATAAGCTGTTTAAAAGGCAAAACAAATTATATTATATTTAAAAAATTAGGTTTGGATTTATATACATCTGCTAAGTTGTTTGGGACTGTGTCACCAATAATTTCAGAAAGAAAAATGCTTTGCTGGAGTAATCCATTTGGTGTTGAATATTTGCCGAATGTATCCTTTAGTCGTTTGAGTTCAACATTGTTCACTGCAGAAATATAAATTGATAACAAGTGAAAGAGATGGAGATTGCTCCAACATTAATCCAAAATGAGTAATTACCGCGCTTGGCGGCTTCTTCGTAGCTGATGACTTGAGGCTTAGAATCCTTAGCTCCCATGGCGCTGATCAAATTGCAAGTTACACTCGCGATCGCCTTTACCTGAAAAAATGTTTTCACTGACAGAAATTCATTTCCCTTCGTACTGAATTAAGCGGAACATTAATTCAGTTCAAGTGAACCATTGGGTAATTGAAATGGAACAACATTTAACTTAGTATCATTGACATGAAGCACTTTTGACATGAAAGATATTTCCCCCTTTTGTTTACGAAAGAAGTGAAAAACCTTTTTGCTAGCCTGTCCAGCTACTCCAGACATATGACGAAGCCTCCTCTAGCCGCCAGTGTTTAGTTTCCCCTGTTCATATATAAAATATATTAGAATGAATTTCTATTCAATGGTTATCCTTGTAAATTTCAATTGCTTGTGGTAAGGTTTTACATTTCATTACTTTAATAATATTTAGGGTAGTTGGTTGGAAAAGAAAAAGAGAACGGACGATGCGGTCTTGCTGTGTTGCTGATTACGAAAACCAATCTTTGAAGCATTGCCCCGTGAATGGCGATTATCTTTTCACATCCTCCCAAAGGCGATAGGTATATTATCTGTGTTAATATTTTTTAAGGAAAATAATAAAGTCAGTGATGGCATGAAATGTTTGATAAAATACAACATAGCATCGACACATCCCCTTACTATCTATTTGGGATGTAGACTATATTGACAATCCGGGTTTAGATGTCGGAGCGATTTCATTTTACTATTCAAAATTTAAGCACGCAGTGAATGGTTAAAGTATTATTAAAATTGAGCAAACCAATGTTTAATTTCAAGTTTTTCAACTTCTAAAACGCGACTCCGGCTATCAAGTATATAAATATATATAATAACCGAACATAAAATACAATTTGCAAGATATAAAGAAAACTGGCAATGTGGCTTCACGTAAATGTTAAGTTTTCCTTAAGCATTAAGCTTAGGTAGTTCTTTTTAGTTGGGCACGTCGGCCATTGACAGTGCGTGAAAGCCTCAAAACCTCTCTCGCTCATCGGTAAATATCAAATCCATCCATCTTTATACATCTTGTCAATCCGAACCTCACTATCGCTATTATAACAACCCGTAACATTTTAAACTGCCGTTGTTTCATTATGTGAAAACAAATCGCTTCAAATTTTGAAACGACCATAAACAAGCGGTGTGGCCATAGTGAAGTTGAACCTTTACCGATCCAAAACAGTTCTTGTGTTCCTGGTTTCCCCTACGTACACTATTTTATTCGAACGCTTCATTTATGCCAGTGTTAGCAAGTTTGTGTTAGACTAGAGTAAAATTATTTCTGAAAGACATGCCTGGATGATCATATTGTTCTCTTTCACAGACCACCATGGGGAAGATCATGAAATCAGGGAAGGTTGTGCTGGTCCTCGGTGGACGTTTTGCCGGCCGGAAGGCAATCATAGTCAAGAACTATGATGAAGGCACCAGTGAGAAACCTTATGGACATGCCCTTGTTGCTGGTGTTGACAGGTATCCCAGGAAAGTAACCAACAAAATGAGCAAAAAGAAGGTAGCGAAGAGATCTAAGATCAAGGCCTTTGTCAAGGTAAGATATTGGTTTCTTCTTAAAGTTGCCAAACAAACACATTCCTTAGATCCGCTGTTGGGGCCTTAATTGGCTCAACCTCTTTACTGGAGGTATATCGGCAGTGAATGAGTCATTGATGTGTGAGAGTATTATACCTCCATTGCTAGAAAATTGCCTATGCTTGTTAACTTGTATACTCAAGTGAGTTATGGGCTAGGATATATTCTGGTGGTGGGGACAACCTTAACAATTTTCAGAATTACTTGAATGTTTGTTGACCTTAAGTTTAATATCTTGAAAATCATTAAATTAGATTGTAAACTACAACCACATGATGCCAACCCGTTATTCTGTGGACCTTAGCTTCGACAAGAATCTGGTCAACAAAGACTCCATCAAAGATCCCCTGAAGAGGAAGAAGGCACGATTCGCTGTCCGAACCAAATTTGAGGAGAGGTAAAATGATTATTCGTTCGATTTAAAGCTCTATTTATTTCTTTACTGTATGCTATAGATACAAATCCGGCAAAAACCGTTGGTTTTTCAGCAAATTGCGATTCTAAATGCTACTGGCATGTATCCTGTGACAGAAATAAATCAATGGGATGCAAAATCAAACCTTGTTTTATTTAATCCTCAAAAGTAGTATTCGTAATTGAACTCATTTGCATGTAATCATCGACATAGAGCAGCGTCTATCTGTGACAATGATGGTAAGGCCATTTTAATTTTTCGACGATAATTGATATCTTTCTGAATTGGATTGCGTTCTAAGTAAACAGTTGATAATTTGATAGCTCCACTAAGTCCTGACAATTGACTCCAGTCTTCAACTAAATTGTCATTGAACCAAAATTCTTCAAGATTAGATAGAGTGCTTAAACCCTGTATTAGCTTGATTCTATTTCCAGCAAGGTCTAAAGTCTGGAGTTTAACATTGTGTTCCAAATTTTGGATAACCTATTTAGGAAAATTGTTAGCTGTTTGACTACATAATGTTAACTATAGTTAAAATACCTGAATTCCATTGTGGGATAAATACAACTCCTCTAGATTAACTAGTTTGTCAAGATTTTCTATCGTCACGATACGGTTACTTTGTATGCTAAGTAGCTTTAGTTTTGTAAGACTTAGTAAATTATTCAGTTGGGTTATTTTATTTTTACCCAAAAATAAAGATTCTAAGTTAATAAGCTCATCCAGATTTTCAATCACCTGAAAAATAAAAGAATTTAGAAGAACTGGTAATGGCTAATTTACATTAATTATTTAAATAGTTACTCTAATTTTGTTGTCACCAAGTTCAAGCATTTGCAATTCTTTCAGATTACAAAGATTTTGAATTTTTCTCAATTCGATTGGATACAAGAAACAATTTTTTCAGCTTCACCAAGGTGTCCAATCCTTTAATAGTTTTGATCCGATTGAACGACAAATCAAGAAGTCTAAAGACAAAACTTCAATCTAATGATTCAATGCAACCTAAAATGTCAAAAACTTACTCCAAATTGACAAGTGATCCAAGATTTTCAATTTCAGTAATCTGATTGTCATAAAGCTCCAATTCTTTCAAGCTGGTTAACATTCCAATGTTCTCAATCTTTTTAATAAGATTCCAGCGGAGATACAGTCCCTCTACTTGGGTCAGACATTCCAGATTTTCGAGTTTTTCAATCCGTCCATGGTTGAAATCAACTTCTATCGCATTGGGGTCCAATACAATTAACTCTTTTGTTTCAGTCTCTGTGTTAACAATTGCTTCTTCTACCGAGCTTTTCGATGAGTCAGTGTGTTCATTAACCTCTTCCATGTCACTTGATAGCATTAACGAGAAAGTTATCTTACTGCCAAAGACAAAATTAAGAGGAATCTATGTACCTATTTATTCGTTTCGGAATCCAGAATATGTAAGTGACAGTTAGTGCCCAGCGTTTTGTTGTGTTATGGATCCGGTAAAAGCGGCAAGTCGTCTGACTATGGTCAGATGGACGAAATACGTCTAATATACGCGGAACAAACGGTGATATCTCTTCGAGTTGAAATAAGGCTAATAAGCTAGTGGTATCATTTTTATTACTTGAATTAATAAGCCACTAATGGAATACAGGGAAGGCGAACTTAATAAAATTGTAGATATTACGGAACACCATTTGACCCACATTTATATATTTATTATTTGTTGTTTTCTCTGGTTTACCATTTATTTCAGTTAAGTTGATAGATTATTTGGCAGCGCAGGATCTCTAAAACATACTGAATTAAAAAGTAAACCAGAAAACAGAAGATGTCTAGAAAAAAAGCGGGACATATGCGTTTCACGTGTCTTATTACATGTCTTGTATATCAGTAGTGAAGCATTCCATTTTGTTGCAGGTTGTTCCACACATTTTTTTGCTTAGGTTATTTACTTGAGCAAGTATTGGGCTTCCTGTCTTTCGTGCTACCAGCAAAAGGTTCCTGACAACACCTTACGAATAACCAATTTTGAATTGCAGAATTAACCTTCCTTAAAAAAAATTGTTTTTGAGATATTCAAGAAGATTCAAATTACATAGATTACTGGTGTCGAAACACAAACAAACGACAATAAGCACGCCTTTTCGTTGCGATGAACCTTTTCCTGGTAACCAGTGTAGACGATGTGAAATCATAATCATGTATCATGATAAAGACAAATTTCTAACTTAAACTGTAAAAAAAATAGGGAAATATGTTGATTAAAATAAATGCTGAATTTTTCGTATGGATTCTACGCGATTTCGTGGGATGGCAGGATTTCGCTGTGCTGTCTGCCAGCTGCTCGCTGCACCCACTGGCTACCCTTTACCACCAGGATTATTTCCCGCCGTCTTGTCGTTCGCGTGCACACTTGGGTTTAAAAATATTTAGGAAGTCAAAAGTTCATACAACTCCTTTCATGAGAATGAGCAAATTTTGTTTAGCTTTTCATAGATCTTTTGTTAGGGCTGTTTTATGTTGGCAGGCTGCCAGCGGCATTTGTTCACCTACTCATTGCAAGTTTTACACACCCATTGACGTGGCTGACTTGATCGAATTGTAGTTATTACCATTTTTCCCGAAAGAATTCGGTGAGGCACTTAAGTTACTGTTTTCTAGCATTTACTACCGTTGATTTTTAATTTTTATAATTTATTAAACAAACAGTGTAGGATTTTTCCAAAACAAACTGCTTTAGGTAGCTTTATTTAAGGTATTGCCGTCCGATGAAACAAACGCAAATACTACGTTCCTTTTCTTAGAATGTAGCGAATACATATCTTAATAACGAAGGCATTTTGCCAAGCGAGTTTGCACTTCGATTTTCATTCTTGCGCATTTCATTAAGGGAAAAGGAGGTTGTCCCATCTGTCAATTTGTGTGTTTATTTCATCAGCTTGGTTTGCCCATTTCAATGTTGAACGTACACTATAGCCACCATAAGTGTCTGAACACCTGTCTTTTACGAATAGACCGAGAGCCTGCGACGGTTAGGGGTAATTTTTTAAAAAAAAGGAAAACAAAAAAAAAATAAAAAAAAAAAAAATTTATCGGCAGAAATGCAAGTCTGCCGTGCCGCAGAGGGTTCCCTGGATTCCCGAGTCGGGGAATTTGGGCAAAATTTCAGAGGAAAAACCAGGCAAAAAAAAACCCAAAAATTAAAATAAAATCCAAAAAAAAAAAAAAAAAAAATTGGGTTCCCAATCCGACCAGACGCAGGTGTGTAACGGTTTTCCCCCTTTAAATTCCTTTATGAATAGTGGCAACGTCGCATTGACGGGGAAACGGCGGAAAAAAAATTAATTTGCAATTTTGAACGATTATTGATAAAAAAAAAAAAAAAAAAAAAAAAATTTTTGGTAAAAAGACAATCTGGGTTTTATTTCTGATTAGCATAAACAGTTGGCATTTAATTGCACTAAACATTAATAAATTATTAATTATTATTAATCTTCGAAAGCTGAATTGCAGTCATCCGGCGGCCGGATCGGGTTGTCGTCGTCTGTTGGGCGATTACATTCCCAACACACACCATGTCACCATCCTCACCATCCGTGTTGGATTAAATGGTAGATGTAAATTAGGAAAAACGCGAATGTCATTCCAGCAGTCAAGATCAAAAAGGATGAATAGCTTGACGCCCTCATCCGGGAAGACTGAAAGATAACCAAAAAACAAAAGCAGAAATGAGGGTTACAATTTTAGTTCGTACTTCCTTACAACCTGATTTACTCACCGTATTACTTTTCATATCTACAAAAAATTACGTTACAATATTTCAAAAACAATCAACGATCCTCAAAATGAGATCGCAATCTAAATTATTCGTTACGCGGTCAAACACGTTCAAAAGAAAAAATGGAATGCACGAGTATCGTTTAAGCAAACCTTGGTGACCAAAGCAGCAACTTGAATGAAACTGAAACTTTGGCTGTAGCACTAGTAGCAGATAAGAGATAACGTTCATAGTACAGTGGGTGTGCCTAAATGCGCGAAAAAAGTCGTGGGTAGTCAAGGTTGGGGTCTTTACGTGCCGTACGAGGTATATACACATATAGTAAACAACACCCTAAAAAAAATAAAAGGAAAAAGGGGGGGGCTTCTGTATTCATAGCACCAATAGTATAGTCTTCTAGCCAAAAAGGGGGGTTTTTTTAAAAAAAAAAAAAAAAAAATATTATTAATGAGACTATTCCATACTTTTTTGTAATGTTGTAGGATCGCATTAAATTTTCATTAATTAGAAAATAAGAAATGGGGTTGTATTTTAAAATTTTTTTTTTTTAAAAAAAAAAAAAAAAAAAAAAAAAAATAAAAAAAAAAAAAAAAAAAAAAAAAAAAAAAAAAAAAAAAAAAAACGAGTAAAAGTTGCAGCGCCCCCAAAAAATGTCCCCTTAAAAAAGCAACTTGAATTTTGCGGAATTTGGAAAAACCAAAAAGGGGGTTTTTTTTATAATAATATATTTTTGTGTTATATTTATAAGATATAATTAATACAAAATAAACTAGGTTATATTGGCTAAAAACTATATTTTTTTAGTTATTTAGTTTTTTGAGAAAAATTTTTAAAAAACGAAAAGGCACAAAAACCCGCGGAAAAAAAAAAAAAAAAAAAAACAATTTCAGTAACTATAAAATTAAAAAAATAGTAAATCTACCAAAATTTAAATTAGAAACACACTTTATTAACATACGTTTGATTACATGTAATAAAAACAAAAAAATTTAAATTAAATTACTTTTTTTTACACACTTACTTAAAAGTATGTGAAAAGTGCTATTAATAAAACTTCTTACTAATTGTTTGAGGTAAAAAGAAAAAAAATAAAGCAAAATGTTCGCCCGTCGTCGCTTGTTTTTGCCTGGACAATCATTGATGACGACAATAATGGCTTTATCTATGGCTTTCGCTCATACAACGTTGAGTGTCTCGTGCAGACAAGTAAACCGAAAAGAAATTACGGGTTTATTACCATGAACTCTCTAAACTGTTAATAACGAAATAGCGAGCTATTTTACACAATTTTTAAAAATGTATTATCAATGATTGGTAATCGGAATAAATAAATCTCCGCTCACAACTTTTGGCCCAGGCTGTCTTATTACACTTTAATGTTTTGATAACTTTTTTAAAATTTTCGAAATATTTTTAAATTAAGGGCAACCATTACAACAGCCAATATAGGGAATTCCGTAATAGTGCCACGCGGAAACTTTTCAGCCAGCCAACGAGCATGATTAGCAAAAAGTTTTTATTGATGGGGTGGTTTGCTGAAGCATGCGTGTTGTAGAAGTCCGTTGGTGTAGTAGTAAAAACGACTGATAGATGGAGTAGAGATCCGCCATCATCAAGAAATACAGTCCTTGATTGTTGATTCTAGTCTACTCTGATTTGTTGGCTGAGCTTCATTTGAAAGATTTTTAGTTTTATTTAGTTGTGACCAAGTGGGATGATAAATTTTGAACATAAACATTCGTTGTTGCAATATCTGAAGCAACCACAGCAACAAATCGTGGTTGACAAACGGGAGAAAACAAAAATGGAACCCCCAAAAAAAATTTGCCTAGTAGATAAGACTTATCGGATGTAGGTAACAGGCGAAAGTTTCGATTCTACAGCAATCTTTTGTGAACGAAACAACCAAGTTTCCATCGCATGTAGGGGTTTAGTGATGTAAATGTACAGCACGCCATTTGCGGTATGTGGCGAGTTTCTCTTCCGACCCGATCGTGTTGCGCATGAGTCGCTGAACTTTAGACCTTGATCCGTTTAATGGTGAGTCATCCTCAGGCAAAAAGAAAAAGCACGCGGGCTAAGTTTTTAATTACACATCCGCGGGCATAAAAAACAGGTCTCTCACTTACTTCCAGATTTCAACTATAAGCAGAAAAAAAAGCAAAGAAACGAGAATAGCCATGGAAATTTACGTTTGCATACTAGTAGCAATCGTGTGGCAATTCTACTGTACTACCGTTGCCTAGATGGCTCTGTGCTTTATACTTATTTATATATGGATTAGGAGGGGGGGGGGGGAGTTCCTTCATTCTCTCGTAACGGAAAAATTCGAAAGGAGAAGGCTGATGAAACGTTGGAGGCAGACAGGCGACCCAGCAACCATTTTGCCAGCAGGCCACCAATAGCCGACCATCATTTTATAGACTCCGCCCCAGCTGGTGAAGCGCCTGGCGCAGCCAACCGATCGTCAATAGACTTGTTTTCAGAAAAAGGAAAAGAATAAACTAAAAATAAAAAAATCGGATTTTTTTAAGGCTACAGAACTTTTGTTGTTTCCTTTTTTTTTGCTTCCAAACCCTCTGGCGAGCAATCTTGAAAACCTGGGTAAAGCATTGCTCACCTGTTAGTTAGGTCAGCATTTTTTTCTAACCAACGCCTTGTCAACTTTAACTCTATAAAATAATCCAAATTGCACTGCACCGTAAATAAGGTCAATATTCTTTTCTTGAAATTGGAGGAGAAATTGACATGAGTGTCTATTAAATTGGATTTGAAGTATTGCTTTACGCCGATGGAAA
This sequence comes from Daphnia magna, assembly GCF_020631705.1. Classification (NCBI taxonomy): domain Eukaryota; kingdom Metazoa; phylum Arthropoda; class Branchiopoda; order Diplostraca; family Daphniidae; genus Daphnia; species Daphnia magna. The sequence goes on along the minus strand of NC_059185.1, from coordinate 10,009,261 downwards.
ACTAGGCATGAGAGAACAGCTTGCCTTGCCCTCCCCTTGGCCCCGCAGCTCGAGTTCTTTCTACAGGAAAACACAACACACACACAATGGCTGTTGCTAACCGCCTAAGGGCTGGGCGGGAAGACGCCATCTTGTTTTTCTGCGTTTTCTTTAGGTTTTGTTCATTTTGTTACATATCTTTCGCAATAATATGTCGGTGATCGTGCGTGGGAGGTGATTTCTTGTAATCTTCTTGTCCTTTCCATCCGAAAATAGATTAGCCATGCCGAAGTTTCATACAAGTCCAAATCGTTTTGGTAGTGAAGCGAAATGGGCATATCCTTTGTCTCTATCTTTCTGTATGCACTCGTCTGCGCTAATATGTGGCGATAACGATACGAAATAAAAAGCCATTTTTAATGTCATTCAGAGATGTGTTTTTTTTGTTTCTTTTGTTGTAAATTTTTTGTCACCTCAGAGTTAAGTGATTTGAGAAAACCGACATTAAGTCTCTAAGGTGCCCGATAAAGAAAGGTGGAACGATTCAAATACATAAAAAAATGAAAGCGATTTTCGTCGATAGAACCAGAGAAAAATTTAAAATCCTATGGTGCAGATTTCTTCGTAAAAGACATTTGAAATAAGCGTTGATAGAATCCGACTTTCCGCAACGAGATCAGAACAACGTATGTGTACTCAACAACGGTTCGGGACTCACTGACGCTGCAGTCCATCTCTCTTTCTCGATAGCGTCCCAACTAACATAAAATACGGCCAAACATACATACATCTACCGCTACGCGGCGCTAGTCACGCTAGTTCACCCTCCCTCTTTGGGGTTTTCTTCGAGAGGGAGGTTGCTGCGTTTGGGTCGTCAGTCGCGTCGAGTAAGTTGTGCGGTTGTGATCAAGTTTCTCATCTGGGTGCAACACATTGTCGCATTAAACGCGTCGAAAAAGATTCAAAATATTCACAACGGCGTATTTCTACAACAGATTTCGTTGCTCTCTTTCAGTGTCGTGTGTTAGTGTTGTACGTGATGGCCCTGTTTCAATACTGAAGAGAAAACGACGTAGAAAACGAGCTCTCTCCTGTAGTACCCAACGGCCTCGTTGCAGACAGCAACGATTTTTTTTTTAGTTTTTTTTTCATATCTTATTTATTCAATTCAACGACAACGAAAATTTGATGAATTGAAACGCCCAACCAACCGACCCCAACACGGAGATTATAATGAGTTTTAGCCGTCTTGTGCAAAATGGTCAGAGAGACGCGACATCTTTGGGTGGGTAACCTACCAGACAACGTTAGAGAGGAACGGATTCGTGAACATTTCCAAAGGTAGACGCCATCTTGTTATTATTGTACCTAATTTTTTTTTCCCTTTTAGAAGATCCGAATAGAAAAGTAGGAATCAAGTGTGTGAGTGTGTATGTGTGTGTTATTTTGCGCCGAAGCTTCCTTTCTTGACGAACGGCCATTGACGACCCCCTCCCTTTTCCTCCCTCGTTTCCCCTTGGACTTGTCCTCTACAGACCCCTTTTTTCTCCCCACTCACCCAACCCCCTTCCACCTCCTTCTATTTTCTTTGTGTGTTCTCTCTCTTTTTCTCTTTTCTCTCCCTCTCTCCGCTTTTCTATCTCTCTGTCTCCCTCTTTTTATGCTTCCATCCATTCTTGGGTTTCTCTCCATCATCAACTCTCTTTCATTCTCCGACTTTACACACGCGCGCTTGGTGGGGGCAACGGCTGCCTTATCCTACACCCAACAGTCATGGCAGATACAAACGATCGTTCTGACGAAGAGCGTCTCGGCGTTTTTTTTCTCTCTCTTTCTCTCTCTCTCTTCCAAACTTCTTTCTCGTTTTGCGGTCAAGCAACTCTTGGGGTTTTCGATAGGATGCAGTTTCTACATGTAACGATTCGTTTTCAGGTGTTTTTTCTTAACAATTCTAAAACATTTGGAAAATAAACTAGAAGCTACTTTGAAACCAAAGCAGTGTGGATGCCGAGTAGTAGCGTCTCTTTTCTCTCTCCCTCCCTCTCTATTTTCTATCTCCTCTCACACCGTTTTTCTCTGTCTCCCCTCATTTTTGTCCTCTTTTTCTATATTTTTTTCATCCAGCTCTTTCATCCCCTTTTGTCCGTGATCAATGGGGGGTGGGGGACGTGTTACCTGGCGCAGCCAACCGATCGTACTTACACACTATAGGGTCCGTCTCATTCTTTTGCCCGTCACGCCACTTCTGCGGTTTTTTCTCCTCTTCTTCTATGCCTCGGGCTTTTTTCTCCAAAGTTTCATCACACATACAACCGAAAAACAACACAAAAAAGAATCCAACTTTTTTTTTTTTTTTTATTCTTTCTGTCTGGTTAGAATTCGACGTAATGATTCTTTATATTCTGGATGGGTGGAGTTGTTGTACAGTACAACGAAATGCGTCGTCGTGTGATTCACCTCCATCGAACATTTATTGATTTCCATGGCCGTGTCTTATTTTCCCAGTGTATCGTGTATATATATGACCTTCACGATGGTGGTTGTAGTAGGGAATAGTATAGGTTTTGAGAGCTATGACGTCAATATTCAACAAGTTTTCTAGTATAGTGCCATCTGGTGCCATTTTAAATTTTATTTTCATTTTTGTCTTAATTCTCTGTTTCTCATTGAAATTTACTTGTGTTGTTGTCTCTGTAGATATGGTCGCGTGCAAAGTGTCAAACTTCTGGCCAGGAGTTCCAGCAAGGATGAAGAAGTCGGCAGTAGTGTCAATACGGGCTATTGTGCCGCAGTGGCGTTTATGGACATTAAATCGGCGGCCAAGGCACATGCCTCGGAGAACAGCCTCGACGATCGATGCCTGGTGACGGATTACTATGAGCCATTATTGGGCGATCAGGGACGCACGCCCGGCACTACTGCAACCACTGGATTAGGGTCGTCCAATACACCCAGCGGTGGTGGTAGTAGTGGCGGTGGAAGTGCTGGCCGATCGTCGCATTTGATCAACAACAACAGTGGAGGAAGTGGTGGTGGTGGTGGTGGATACGACCGACCATCTAGTCATTACTTTGAGCGGCGTGGCGATCCGGACGGGTCCGGATCGTTCCTCCGCCGACAAGGGCCGGTCAGCCATCATTATCGGGATCGACCCTATCGGAATAGTAACGGACCATTTGTGCGAGACAGTGGTGGTGAAAGGAATTCTGGCCATTTTCGATCCGGTGCCGGATCGGTTACTGGCCCATCGCCTGGTAGTTGGAATCCCTACGAACCAGTTGGACCACCTTCAAGTCGTTATCCGCCGCCCGACTACGGTGGCGGTATGGACGATCGTTCGGAACGCATGTCGCAAACTGACTCGCTGCCCAGCACACCGACCACTGGAAAAAGGACAGTCCCCACTCTTGCTGGTTTGTCTTCCACCAACAACACCACCACCTCCTCTGCTTGTGTCAGCAATACACCCCTCTCGGCCCGCAAGAGGAAATCCAGGTAGCCCATCGATTTTTTTTTTTTTTTTTTTTGCCACGCTTTTGCGTCAGTGTTGTTACCTTGGCGACCGCTTTGTTGCTGCAGATGGATTTATTTTCAATTATTGTCATTATTATTATCATCTATGTCTAGTCGATCTCCTAGCCGGTCCAGATCCAGGTCGGATTCGAGGACACCCCCTAGCAGTAGCAGAAGTCGTTCCAGATCCCATTCTCCGGCTTCTTCGGCCTCTGTTCCATCGCGTTCGCGTTCGAGATCAACATCGGGCTCCCGACTTCGATCGAGGACCTTATCTCCAGGTGGATCGAGTTCGCGTTCCAGTAGTCCGCAGTCGGCTACCAGCCGGACGAACAAGACACCCCGTTCCGCCCAATCGTCGAGTTCTCCGCGAAGTCGAAGTTCACGATCCTCACAAGGTTCGTCGCGATCGCCCGGCTGGTTGTCCTCATCGGCTGGTCCACGGAATTCGCGCTCGTCCCGTCACCGACTGTCGGCCGGTGGTTGTTCGACGGCCCTCAACACATCATCCCCCGCTGGCCAGCTATGCCATTCATCCGGATCAACAGGCTCTGGTGATGGTGATCGCAGGCCATTGGCCATTTGTGTCCGCAATTTGCCGTTGAGGTCGTCAGATACTAGTCTGAAAGACGGCCTGTTTCACGAATACAAGAAACACGGCAAAGTGGTGACAGTGAAAGTGGCAGGTCAGGGTTCCGATCGTGTGGCGATTGTGCGATTCAAAAAAGCTGAAGATGTAGACAAGGCGCTCGAAGTGTCTAGAGACAAACTCTTTTTCGGATGTAAAATCGAAGTGACGCCATGGGATTCTGGACTTGATTTAGATGACAACGAGTTTCGACCGCTTGAAGCCGATTTGGATGAGTACCACCCGAAAGCCACCCGGACACTTTTCATTGGCAATTTGGAAAAGGATGTGACTGCCGCTGAATTGAGAGCCTCTTTTGAAACATTCGGCCCCATCATCGAGATCGATATAAAAAAGCAGAGCCAAGGCTCTTCGGCCGGCACGAGTAGTAGTGCTACGGCTGGTGGAACAGTGACATCGACCATCAGTGGTACCGGCAGTGGCAACAGTGGAGGTGTTGGCAATGCGTCGGCTTCAGCCTCGTCAGCCGCCAATAACAACAACAACAATAACAACAATAACGCCTACGCGTTTTGTCAGTACGCCGACATTGCGTCCGTCGTGCGAGCCATGCGGCATTTAGATGGTGAACAAGTGGGCAATACCCGCGTCAAGCTCGGTTTCGGCAAATCCATGCCAACCAATTGCGTTTGGTTGCATGGGGTGGCTGAGACGGTTGCCGAAAAGTTCTTGGCCCGGCACATGAGCCGTTTTGGCCATGTCTCTTATGCGGCTATCGATCGAGAGCGTTTCAATGGCCTGGTGTTCTACGATCAGGTCAGTTGTGCCCAGGCTGCCGTCCAGGAATTGAGAGGCCGGGCACTAGCTGGACGCAAACTACAGGTTGATTTCGCTTCTCGCGAATGTCAAGCGCACTTTTTCGAGTTGGTCGAACGTGAACCGAGGAATAACAGCAGCAGTTCGGCAGCAGCGGCTGCTTTGGCAGTTTCATCGGCCATCCAACACAGGCTGCCTTCCGCCACGACGCCGTCGACGTCCAGCCGCACAGTACGCACTCCGTCTTGCAGTAGCCGTTCATCGACACATTCAAAAGAACGGACAGGCTCTTCCAGTTCCAGGTAAAGGATTTATTAACCAACTACATGATGGTTGAATGGACGTTTCGTATTCCTTTTTCCTAAAAAAAAAAACAAAAAACAAAATATATATACATACGTTTTAGCAGTTGAAAATTCAAGTGTTACAATTTTAATATTTTAGGTCGCGTCATGGCGGCAATTTGAGCCGGGACGAATCGTTGGAACGTGACGGCGAAATGAAAGACCTGACGGGCGAACGCGACATAGATCTCATCAGCGCTCGTCGCTGTTCTCGGTCGCCTTCGCCCTGCGAAAAGGCCATCCATCGGCACGCATCGGTCGAACCGGATGTAGTCTCTTCCGGATCCCCCTACACCTCGCTGGAACGTGAACGAACACGCCGTTATGGCAGTGGTGGTAGCAGCAGTAGCAGTGGATTAAGCATGGATACTGGAAGTGCTACCGCTCTGCCGACGACAAACGGATCGGATGTTTTTACGCGCATCCGCGATTTAAGTGAAGAGCGAGTTGACGGTGTTGCAAGTAGTTCTGGTGAGGATGAGGATGACGAGGAAGAAGAGGAGGAACAACAAGTTTCGGATGTCGAATCGAGGCCGGCTGCATCCAAATCGACATTGTCCGCTTCTAAGAAATCAAAGAAAAAGAAATCAAAATTGAGTGGAAGTAGCGATAGTGGTGTGAGTGATGTTAGCACCAACGAGCCCCTCCCGTCCAGCATTCAGCAGTCATCGTCACTTCTTGCCGGCCACATGTCGAATTCGTCTGGTGGCCCATCGGCATTGTCGATTGTTTGCACGACATCACAAGCACCGAAACTGTTGCAACCCTTGAGCCGGCCCAGCCGGAGAGTGTCGCGTCTTTCGACGGATAGTTCGGGCGATGGAACGGCCAACACAACAACGACCAAACATTCCCTGCCGCGCATCATTCCTTGGGAGGTGGAGACACCCCTGTCGCGCAAGAGCCGGCAGCAGGAACAAGGTTGCAGCCGGCCGGGCACTCCGCTCTGCGACGAGAACGATGAACCACCGACGGATCCGCGCAAGGAACGGCCGGTCCGCGTTCCTATTGAGCGTCCCATGACGTTACCTTTGCCTCGGTTCGGTTTAGAACTCAATCTGTCTGGCTGCCGTGGTGTCAGCTCGTGTAAAACAGCGTCGCTGTCGTGTTCCTCCTCGATTTCCGCATCCGGGACGCCATCGTCGTCGGAGGGAACGTTCCGAATACCGCACCCGCACGGCACCTCAGTCAGTCCGTCGCGAGGCGCTGCCGTACCTGGTTCACCTCGAGGTGGAGCTCCGGAAACTGCGCAACAGCAGCCGGATTCGTCGTCCGATTCCGAATGTTCTTCTGGCTCTTCTCCAAGGGCGTCGCTAAGTACGACGGCCGTTAGTCTGGCGGAACAATTGAGGCAATGGGAACAACGATACGAGCAGTGGTCCAGCCGTTCGGCACATTCGTCTGGTGAAGGCCCCGTCGTGGCTCCACCGACTGCCCCGACGGCTCAACCCGTAACCACCGTGGCCACTCTGTCGGTAGCGGCCTCTCCGATAACGGCAGCCGAACGATATCGCACGCGCAAAGCCCGTCCAATGAGTCTAGAGGAGCTGAAATCGCAAGAACCTTCTGATATTGTCCGTTGCTTGCTGGCCAAGCATTCGGTCTTTGACGAGGATCTCAAGCGGTTGGAAAGTAGTGGTCGGGAAACGACCGCAACGACACCCACAGTGGCCAGCCCAGCAGTGAACAAAGAGAAGAAATTGAGTCCAGTAGTAGTCAATCACGTTTCCGTCCCAGCGTCACCCACCGTCATCACCAACACCTCGTCGTCTAGCAATAGCCAAGCTGCTGTAAAGGTGGTCCCGCCCGCCACACCTCCACCGGTCGTCGAAGTCATCAAATCGCCGGCTGAACCATCACCTAGGACTCCGTCTCCTTCACCGCCGCTACCACCTCCGCTGCCCAATGAATCGCCACCACCGAGTCCGTCTCCTCCGCCTCCTCCAATGACCAGAGAAGACGATTTTTCTTATCCAGCCGAAGCGATGGATGAGGATTTGATGGATGAGACGGATGGAAGTCTGGTGATTGCGACTGAAGAGGAAGTGCTCGATAAGGAGGAAATCCGGGAGCCTGTAAATCTCCCTCCGCCACCACTTCCTCCGGCTTCCCTACCGCCGCCTCCGCCGCCGCCACCTCCTCCTCCTCCACCACCACCACCACCCGCAGAATCACTGGAAGTCAAAGAATCGCCTCCGCCACATCCCAGCCCGGTGGATGCCGCACCGGCAGTCGAAACGGGCGTTGTCGAGGCGCCATTGAAACCCTCTCGGAGTAACAAACATCCAGAGTCTTCGTCATCGTCCAAATCTTCTTCGTCTAGAGATGCCAAGTCGAGTGAACGTTCTCGGCATTCTTCCAGTTCGTCACACCGTAAAGAAAAATCCAGTTCATCCTCGTCGTCCTCTTCGTCATCGTCCACTACCTCTTCCAAGGATTCCGCCGGAAATAAGATACAAGAGATCATCAAAACAGAACCAACGACGATTGATCCGGCCCTTGCTCGACGGAAGTCTCGCGAATCAGGCGAACAAACAGCGACCCCGACTTGCAACGAAACGGGGAAACGTCGTCGCAGTGTCGACGGTGGAACGCCGTCTAGCAAAAGGGTTAAATCGGAGAAAACGGGTGAAACTCGAGAAAAGGAGAAGAGTAGTAAGACGTACGACAAGGAGAACAAAGAGACGACCAAGTCGTCCACCACCAAATCGGAAAGTAGTCGTCGGGATTCCTCTAAATCGCACTGCTCTTCGACGACGACGACGACGACGACGACGACGACCGTCAGCAAAAAACCGAAACAGGATTTGGAGACGAGCAGCTTAAAACCGTCTACCAAAATAGAAACGGAAAAGAAGACGCCGCGCGAAGATTCGGACAAGAAGAGCAGCAAATCCAGCAGCAATAAAAAGGATAAAAAAGATAGGAAAGAAGATCGTGAAAAGGATCGAACCCGAAGACGGGAAGAAGAGCGCGAACGTGAAAAACGTAAAGAAGAAGAACGTGAGAAGCGAAAAGAGGAAGAAAGGGAGAAAAAGAGGGAAGAGGAAATGAAATTGAAAGAGTATAAGGCAAAACATCAGGTAAAAATAATTCTTTGGTTGTAGTAATTTCATTGTTTAACTTTCTCTTTTTCTTGTTTTAAAAAACACAGTCACCGGCCAGCGCCTCGTCATCGCATCGGCGACGAAGTGATGGAGAACGCAGTAAATCCTCCAAGAGCGAACATTTATCGCGTAAACCGTCAGCACCTCCAGCGCGACCGAGCTTGCCCAGCCGGAAGAAATCGCAATCGGATAGCGACAGTAGCAGCAGCAGTAGCAGCAGTTGTGTTGGCGGTAGAGGTGGCCATCACAGCGACGACGAAACTCACCCTTCGATGATGAGAGACGGAAGTAAAGGCACCAGCGACGACGACTCGGATTCCAATCATTCCAACGACCAAGAGAAAGCAGACCGAGAGCTGGCCGAGTTTTTACAAAATGAGCCCACCTATTTCTCCATGTACGACAAAGTCAAGGCCCGCTCACTGAAACTCCAGCAACAAAAACGTCCAGGAAGAAGAGCGGAAGACTGTCCAGCAGCAACAACAAGACAAGTTCTGTGCCCTCCGCCAGGCCCGTTTAGCAGGAGGATCCGCTCCCACCAGCAAAAGGGATAAGGATGGAAAGAAGATTGCCTGGGATTCATCTGACTCGGATTCGGACGGACCTGTGCGTTCAAATCGACCGAGACCCGTAGCAACGGCTTCGCTTTTATCATCCAACTCTGTTAAATTGTCTTCGTCGTCATCGGACGAGTCCGAGCCCATCATGCCATCCACCAAGTCGAAAGATTTCCTGTTCGATCAGCCGGAACCCAAGTCTGTCAAATCGCGAATTCATCCACCTGCACTGACGCCGTCCAGTCACAAGTCCAAGCCTTTGCTTTCTTCTTCCGACACGGACAGCGAGCCCGAAATCAAGCCGGCTCCTAAACCCAAAGTCCGTGCAGAACCAACTGCTGCGATCGTGAAGCGAAGGCCGAGTATTCCGGAAATCAATCGGACGCCCGTCGAGCCGAAGAAAACGGTCGATCGATCCAACTCGTTACCTGTCAAGAAGAGTAAAAAAGAATCGTCCAGCAAGTTGCATCACTCGAATTCAACTTCGGGCAAACTCAGCAGCCGGGGCGAAGAGAAAATGGAAAACATTTTCGGGCCGTTGTCGGACGATTCGGATGACCAGCAACCGATAGCGCGCCCCGTGCCACCGACTCCTGCGCCAACGGTAACGAATCCCAGGCTGCCTATTGTCTACAGTTCGGATTCGGATTGCGGACGAATCGCACCGCTCGTTCCTAAGCCGGAAAGTTTACCATCTCCACCGCTGACGGACAAAGCGGACAAAACTGGCGACCGACAGCGCAAAAAGAAGTCGAAAGAATCGCATTCCAGAGATCGCAAGAAGTCTGGATCGAAGGAGACCAGCACAACCGAAACGACCAATCACCATCACAAGAGCCGGCCGAGTATCGAAGCTACGAAAGAACAGCAAAGCGATGGCGAAGAGCTACAAGAAGCTGGCCGAGCTCTCGAATCGAAATTGGTGGAAGAGTCTTTGATTGCCATTGCTCATCTTGCTCAAAAAGAGAAGGATAAAAAAGAAGCGGAATCGAAGATAATTGCGGTCCAGCCGGCTGTCGTTGTTGTCGATCAGCAGCAGCACAAGAAGAAGAAGAAGAAGAGCCGAAAGACTCACCGTGAAAACGGGCCGCCCCCACCACCGCCGGTGACGATCAAAACGGAACCGGGTCTCGATTTGCCATCGCCTGTTATGACAGCCTTAAGCATCAAAACCGAACCGAGTGATACGTGTCCAGCTCCGATTGCTTCTTCTTCACCGAGAGTCAAACCATTGCCGGAAGTTGTCCATCGGCCGGAGCATCAATCTGTAGAGCCCAAACTCAGCATGCCGTCTTTATTATGGGAACCATCAACTTCCCCCGTCTTGGCTAATCTACCAGTCGTCCCACCTCCGGTTGTTCCAGTTGAAATTCCAACTCCGACCGTCGTCGCCGAACCAGTGGCCCGTCCAGGTATTTGGAAGCAGGAGACGGAAGATGCTGTCGCTGGATTGCTCACTGAGACGTTTGACGATTTCAAAGAAGAAAAATTGGACGAAGAGCCGGAGGAGCCGGTTGAAATTCCTGACCCGGCATCTCTGGTCCGGCCAACATGGCCACCCGAACAAGAAGAGTCTCCTCAGCCTAACGAGGAGGCTCAAAAGGCTATCCAAAGTTTGCAGTGTGAGAACGATTTGGACATCTCGGACGAGATGATTATCGACGAAGCTGGAACAAGCTCCACGGAAGATACAGCCGGACCGACAGAGTGCCCTCTTTATTCCGGTTCTAGCTCCAGCGACGTTGCAGAGGTGGAGAGTCAGCGCGCGGCTCATTTGTCTGCCGTCAGTAAACCGGCAGCCGTTGAAACAGCGCCGACTCCACCTCCTTCTCCGCCGGAATTATGCATCGATGAGACCAGATGTCAACCGGAGAACGAGTCCAGCCCTCTCAAGGAAAAACCCAGGACCCCCGATATTAATCTTTCTTCCAAATCGCCTAGAACTCCTGATTTGGATTTGTTGGATCGTGGCCGGACGGCTACTCCCGACTTGCCATTGCCGTCGATGCCTGTCGTCAACAATGTCATCGCCAAACCTGAACAGCATTTTGTGGCCCAAAGTCCTTCCAAACGGACGAAGAAACCGAATCAGACCCCGCCGACCAGAGGTGGGACCCGACGCGTTCGGGGACGAACATCAGGGTCCAGTCGTGGCGTTAGTGAGAGCTCATTAGAAGGTCACGATGCGGACGTCTACGAATTCTATGACACGGAAGAGGAAGTGACTCCACCGGTGGCACCAACCCTACCGACTGTTTCTGTTCCACCACCTCCTCCTCCTCCACTTCCTCCACTTCCTCCAGCAGCACTTCCTCCAGCACAGACTCCACCTGCGCTCCCTGCTGTGCCTGAAACCGTTGAACATAAGCCATTTGAACACAAGACGTTGGAGGCCAAACCGGAGGAGAAACCTGTCGTGGACTTTGTCGCAAATGTTCAAGAACCTCCTTCGATCAATCATCACATTCTGAAGAAAGATTTCGAAGGGCTCAAAGGCCGATTGATTGATCCCAGAACGACCATCGACGACACGATTGAAACTGTCGTCCGGGGTCATCATCATTCACCTGCGGTGGCGCTGGCAACACCCATGATGCTTGCCGCCCCGTCCAGCCCGAGAATTCAATCGCCGAGGGCTTCGTACATGAGCGGGCCAATACCTCAACAGCGAGCGATAGCTGAGACGCCTGGACCGGCAGTGATGAAAGTTGAACTACCGCAACCCTTGAAGGAAACGGCCACTACATTGATAGATCCAGTTACCGGACATTTGACGCCCATCCGGCGTCATGACGAACCGCTACCAACTCAGCACGCTGGAGTTGTCGTTCGTCGGACAGAAGAACCGGTTGCATCGTCGTCCACTGTCGTCCTCAATCTGAGATCGGGACCGTCTCAAGCCAGTCCAGTTGTCCAGCATTCGACTCAGCCGGCCACGACGACACTCATTCCGGCATCGTTGGTCAAAGTGCCATCGCCCACCACGTCGGGCGTAGCCATTACGACGGCCAGTTTACCGGTCGTGACCAACTTGACCACGCCGTCTGTTAGTCAGCACAGCAGCTCGTCGTCTTCGGTGACGATCACTCCGACTGTCACACCGGCCGCGACGGTTCTGGCGCCGATGCAGAGTACAGAAGTTGCCCGTTTGCCGTCAGCTACAGTTGTTACACCCGTTCCCGCACGTCCGGCTGCTTCGTCTGGATCGAGTTACCCGGCGGTGCCACTCACTAGAGACGCTCCTGCTCACGGATTGCTGCTTCAGCAACAACAACAGATGCAACAGCAACAACAGCAAGTTCAGCCTCAAGCTGGACCGATTCAACAACAGGCAATCCAGCAACAACAGCAGCATCCACAACAACAACAACAGCAGCAGCAGCAACAACAACAACAACAGCCACAGTCACACACGCCACAATTACAATTGCCGGCCGGTGTGCCGGTGAGTTTGAGCGGCGGTGCTACGGTCATCGCCGTGGCTAGTAGTGGACGATTGAGCGGACCGGCTCCACTTCTGGGGCGTCCAACAAATGGTAATGGACGATAATTTCGAAAGCGAATAACTTTGAACTTGACTCACTTTATTTGTTAACTATTGCAGCAACGACCCAGCATTCAATGCAGAGCCAAACAACTATGGGAAGCACTGTGGTAATCGCCAGAGCGACCGGCCCTCAACAGCAGCAGCAGCCGGCCAGCAGGGCGCATCCATCAATGGCCAGCGTTCAAGCTGTTGTGCCTGCTTTATCCGGTCTGTCATCTCAACCTCAACGACCTCCACCGGCCGTTGTGACGCTTTACTCGTCAGGGGCGTACTCTTCGTCATCGCAACCTGGTCCCATCGTCTCGACACCCTCGTTGACGCGAACGCAGGTCTCGTCATCATCAACCGGTTCGAGCGTTTCGGTTCTTCCGGCAACATCTCGTCCACCTCTGACATCGTCGACGACCACGAGCGGCGTCTCGGTGTATCCGATTTACGGCCCGAGATCCGATTCGATGCCAACGGCGGTAACGTCTGCACCTCCGGTGTTCGGGTCACCGATGGCGAGTGCTCCAATCCGAGTATCCGTCACTTCGGTACCCACCAGTCGGGCTACGTTATCAACCGCAGTCTCAACACCGTATCGACCCGTTTACGCATCCAACGAACCGCCATCCCACCACTTTGCGGCGTATCAGCACCATCTAGTCCAGCAGCAACACTCGCCCAATATCACCGCAGCAGAGACCAGGAGCCGAGAAGAGACTGTCCGTCGAGCCAGCACTCCTTCTCGAGAAGAAACCGAAGTTCGCCAGTTGCAACAGCAACAACAGATTCAGCAGCAGTTACAACAGCAGCAGCAACAACAACAACAACAGCCGATTCAACAGCAATTACAACAGCAACAACAACCGATTCAGCAGCAGTTGCAACAACAGCAACAACAGCCGATTCAGCAGCAGTTGCAACAACAGCAACAACAGCCGATTCAGCAGCAGTTGCAACAACAGCAACAGCCGATTCAGCAGCAGTTGCAACAGCAACCAATTCATCCGATGTTGCGCGAATTGCCAACACCTCCACCCGCGCACCAACATTCTCCGAGTCAGACGGACATGTCCCGCGTCAATCCGCAGATGTTGTTGCAACACCAGCTGTATCAGCAATATTACGCTCGGTATCCTGATTTCGCAAGAATTGGGACGTTCTCTCCTGGTCCAGCACCCCAACACGCACTGAATCCAGCGGAAGCAGCTGAATTGCAACGCGATCCACGTGAACGGGCCGTTCCACCGCCATCGCTGCCTTCTCATCTGAGAGCTTTGGCCGCGGGTGGTGAACACCGCACCACCGAATCGCCATTACAAGGCTGCGTTGCAGTTCCATTCTCTGTAGCCAATACCAACGTGCAGCAGCAACAACAACAGCAAATGTACCAACAACATCATCGTCCGGCTTCTTCGGGTTCGGCATACCATCAAACACCTACTGGTCACATGCAGATGGCACCACCATCGCCGTCGCACCAACACCGCCAGACGCACGTCTACACTCACGAAGAAAGCGGCGGGTACCATCCGTCTCCTCCACCAGCTCATCTGAGTGTCACAGGAGTCATGCAGCGAGTGAATCCACCTTCTCAACCCACCCTGGCCTGTGAGGCCCCCTCGCCTGCCACGTCGTTATCCGTTCGCCCTCCAGCCATTCGAACCCCACCTCACGCGTCGCAGGTTCCTCCTCAAGCCGATTCGTTGGTTAGCCTCCTGCAACGCTATCCCATCATGTGGCAAGGCCTGATGGCCCTCAAGAACGACCACGCCGTCGTCCAGATGCACTTCATCTCGGGCAACCCCCTGGTGGCACGAGGATCGTTGCCGTGTAGTCCCGAAGGCCTGGCTTTGCCCTTACGCATTGCCCAGCGCATGAGATTGGAACAACAACAGTTGGAAGGCGTGGCGCGTAAAGTTCAAATGGAGCAAGAGCATTGCATCCTTTTAGCTTTACCTTGCGGTCGTGATGCAATGGATGTCCTGCAGCAGTCCAATAATCTTCGACAGGGATTCATCACCTACCTACAATTGAAACAGGCAGCCGGCATTGTCAACATTGCTGCCCCTGGTTCTCAGCAGGTAATTTCGATTCTCTATTTAATCCAATCGACATTCTTTGTAAAAATTTTTTTGTATGTGTTTTAGCCGTCTTACGTTGTCCACATTTTCCCGGCTTGCGAATTTGCCAATGATAGTTTGGCTCGCATCACACCAGACCTTCTTCACCGTGTGACGGACATTGCCCACCTGCTCGTCATCATCGCCACTGTTTGAAATCCTTAAACATACTCCTTCAAGAAAACACACACACACACAAAGTAAATAATAAAAAAATTAAAATAAAATAAAAAAAAAAAACCTTAAAAAAAAAACTAAAATCTAAAAAAACAAAACAGCATAGTTCGGAGAAAGGATAAAAATAAGTGGAAAGTATCCGGAAGAGAATCACACACTCCCTTTTATTGTGGTCTTTTTGCTCAATTCATTCAGAATCCAGCCCACTGTCTATCTAACTTTACCTTTCTCTCTTCATTGTTTCACCGTTTTCTCCTCGTTATCATATTAATCTAATGTACCATTTTCTCTCTTATCAACACATAGAATGTTCGTTTCTGTCACACACTGAACTTTAAATTAACGTCGAGCGAGTGTGTCGCAAAACAATTTAAAAAAAAGATAATTCCTCCTCCCTATTGACTGTATGCTCGTGTCTTTTCTTCACATTAAAAAATTAATAAAAAAAACTTTTGTTCTTTCATCCCGCCCTGCTCCTCCTCCGGACTGTTGTGTAAAGACGCCTTTCTTTTCTGTTGATTTAGTTTGTATGTTTGTGTGTGTCCTGTGTGTATGTATGTATGAGCGCATGCGTGCAAAACCCCAATCATTTTTAAATTGTATATGTTGCCACAACAAAAATCAACAGTGTCATTGACGTGAATGAATAACAATTTACCTTTTTGAGTTCACTGAGTCTGTGATCTCGCGCCGCCGCATTGATCCCTCCGCGCCGTGTATAATTGAAATGAATGGATCGGTATAATTTTCTTTTTCGTTTTGAATTTTGCTCTTTGAAACACACACTCCACACACACACACACACACACAGGCGGTTTTTTTTTTTTTTCCTTATTTTTGTTTGTTTTTTCGTACAGCCCTCCCCCCACATAATGTAAATTTTATGTCTTGAATTTCTCGGCCACAATTTTGTCATCATCGATTTACGTTTTGTACCATATTGTATGCTAGAGAGAAGATTGGATTTCACCTTCTGGATAAAGAAAACAAAAGAAGATGAAAGCCCAGCGAGAAGCATACGCCCCGGAATTCATCCGTCGGGGTAATCGTTGTATAGAGTTAACATCCATTCAGTACGCCCTTGTACATAACTCAGTGGTCAGCATGTATAAATACATGTTTATAAATGTTCCATATCATTTGATTTTCTTTTCTTAAAGTTTATGTTAGCAAAAAAAGTAAAAGACGAACAAAAAGCAAAATGAGCGCGCGTGTGGAAACCGATGGTGCAATAATGACGTACGTGACTGTGACTGCGACCGTTGATAAGTCCTTGAGGGCATGAGCCATATCTTCTCTTCTTATTTTATTCGATAAAGCCATTCATTGCATTTTAATATACTTCCCATATAGAATTTTGAGTTAACAACCCAGCAAAGATTTATCCACCATCATGGTCACAGCATGATTTCCGGGGTTGAAACGTCGAAGTAAAAAATGAAATAAGAAGGTGGGCTGGTCGTTGTGACGTCAAATAAATGGCATCCGCCTACCCTAAAATGGCGCCGGGAAAAACTGCAGTGGGAGGAGATTGTAAAGGAAAGCTGACTGTCGGTCTTGACCAAGATTGTTAGTTCGCTTACTCTATAAAAAGGCACAGCGTAGAAAGGGCTGGCCTTCATTTGTAAGAGTCTATCGCCCGAGTATACGTCAACTCTTTCGTCTTTCGTTTTGCATTTCGCCAAACTTTTAAGTCAAGGAGTATGAACCAAGTCGCAGTAAGTTTCAACATTTCTCGTTTTACCAAACTGTGTAATTTCAACATTTACATTCTCTAATAGTTTGCAGCCAACTGTTTCGCCTTGGGTACCGTTGTAGCTGCTGCCCAGCACGTATTCGTCAAGAAGACGATGGAAGGGTTGGAAAACGCTGCCGATTCGATAGCCAGACGTAATTTCAGCACGTCTTATCGCTACAGTATAGCTCATCCGGCTATCGTACTACAGTCGTCTCGTCTGTCCAATAAAATGACGTGACACATGATGGATCAGCACCTAACATCGGTCCCAGTATTATCCTTATCTATACTAGCTGTCATGTTGCAGCCGTTTTTTATGCTGATCTCCATCTCCATTTGTTATGTGTTGCTCACTGACATCGTTTTTTTCCTGCCGAATTGTCCTTTCTTCCATCGTTCTAGCCCACTTTCAATAGAGAATAAAGGATATCATTCAATACTACGCTCTTGTTTTCCGACCGATTCATTTCAGTTAGGTTTTAATTAACGAGAGAGAGTCGAAGGTTGCTGGCAACTGCCTCAAGGCTGATTCATTGGGAAGTTCCCAATTTTACTTAACGGGGAAAATGCCAAAACTTATTTTTAAGCTCGATCGAATGTTTGTGCTTCCATAGCCAATACCGACAGATGCACTGGCACAACTTGTTTCCCCGTGTGACTGGTGTGACGTCATAGAAAGTAACGCGATGTACTTAGTCAGACATAAAGCAAACATGTCTTAATATTTATACGTGCATGACAAGGCCAGGATTGTTATCTTTAATATGTCGACCTTGCAAAACAAGGAAGCATAATCCTGATCACTTTCATATTCATGCAATATCTCCAAAAAACAATTGCATCAAACAAAACAAAACAAAAAAATCCAATTCCCTTGGAAATCACGCAATTTTTTTGTGTGTGGTAAACATGAAGGTTTACTAGAAAGCAACAAATAGAAACTTGTTGAATAGTTCGATCTTGCAGAGCTAACGAATTCACATCATAGCCTATACCTTTAATTTCGTTTGGCTTGACTACATTTTTCAACCGTCATGGCACGGTGATTACCTCATTCGTTTTAATTCTTTGGATGACTGTCGTTCTCTTTAAGAAACATAAAAAAAACGGGTAAACGATAGACGATAGTCTCCGATTGCTTAGCGCTGATAATGGCGTATAAGGGGAAAAGAACAGAAGAGAGAGAGAGCAGCGATTGCGCGAGAAACGCGATCAATACTCTGATACGCAGTGTCGACCTTTGAGTCTGCGACTCAGTCGACGTTTCTCCTACACTAAAGACATTGATCGATTTAGTGCTTGTTTTTCTACGTGTTTTTTTTCTTGTTTTGTTTTCCGTTTTTTTTTTTCGTCACGTAAAACTAGCCAGTAAGAAGGTGAGTTGACAACTTTATTTTCTTTTTTCAAGTTCTAACGACTTTGGATATTAATCAACCAGTTAGAATCATGGCTGAAACGGCTCTCGGTGGTCTTTCGGTCATGACCACCGGGCTCGGCGACGAAGCTGATTTAAGCGTCTTTGAAAACAAGAGCGGATTAGCAGAAGATTTAAAATTTTTGGCCTCCATGCCTGAACTGTGTGATGTACGATTAACTTACGCATATTTATATTTCATATTCAAAGTTGTAATTTCAGCAAATATTTCTGTGGTGTAAAATAAATGAATACAAGGTGACGTTTTTAGTCGGTGACACTCGCGAGCCAGTCTGTGCTGTTAAGGCCGTCTTGGCCGCTAGGAGCAGGTAGCTATTATCGTTCAAAAGACAAAAATAGGATGGATGTATCACTTGTTTATTTATTTTTTAGAGTGTTTCAAAAAATGCTATACACCACGCCAAGTCCTCAACGGAAAAAAGAACCGAGCACGGGGCCAAACAAATTGCGATTGTTTCTCAAACGGAGTAGCGAACCTCTACTAAATTTACAAAATCCAACGGAAAAGGTATATGCTTTTACGATTCTACTAGGACACTTCTAATCGGTCCCTGTTGCACTCTCGAAATATTCAAAATGTTACGTTACAGAGAGGATATACCCAACAATTAGCTTCCATTCACGAGGTATGCTGTGGTGTATAAATAGTTCGTCCCGCAAATCCTCAGCACAATATCCATTCGCAAAGAATTTGGCGCTTTAAAACACACTGTCACAACTGTCCATTCACATCACCGTAGTTCTTTTTTTTTTTTCAAAATTATTTTTAGCCGGTTACATGTTTCTTGAAACCTCTCCGCATTCATTCGCTAAGTTGTCCCGTTTTGCTTAATTAACCCGATTGTTTCTTTATTATTTTTTTTAGCCCGCTACGCATACCCATCAAACGCTAATTGCCGAAGAATTTGAGCCTGACGTTTTCCGGCAACTCATTGAATACATTCACACCGGTTGCGTGACCCTACAGCCTAGAACATTGCTAGGTATTTCGGAAACAATTCATTGTACGTTGATAATTTAAACTGAATTTTACGACTGTAGGTGTAATGAATGCGGCTGATTATTATGGACTTGATGAACTCCGACGTTCCTGTGTAGGTTTCGTGCAATGTTGTATCAATGTTGATACTGTTTGCGCTCTTTTGGCCTCAGCCGAACGCTATATACAATACAAATGCACTAAATCTCTAGTCCAAAAGGTGCGTATTCTGCTTGCACAATGGTTTTTCCCATTAGCTATTAAATATTTTTCCTTAAAGGTATTAGAATTTGTCGACGAACATGGGAATGAAGGTCATGAAATTTACATCTTGTCTGTATTAATCCATGCTAAATTTTCCATTTCGGTTCTTAGTATTGAATCTGGGATCGTTCACTTTGTTGCCGCAACACGTCGTTCGTCTAGTACTCTGTCGAGACGAACTCAAAGCGGATGAATTCACAAAATTCCAGGTTTAAAATTTTATGGAAATTTATTATAGATTACTCATACGATACAGTGAACCACATAGGCTGCATTAATGTGGTCGAAGAAATACTGCGACAGCAATCCCAACATCAGCCTCAAAGAGACACTCTCAAACTTTTTAGAATTCATTCGATTCCATCAAATTCCAGCCAATGTATTGATGCGGGAAATCCATCCATTAGGTACAAACCATTCAGCGAATGTCGTTGATTGAACCAACGATTTCCATTACGTTCCTATAGGATTGGTACCGGATCACCTAATCATGAACGCGTTAGCTTATCAGGCTGATCCCACTTGTGTAGATCCAGCCAAGCTGTCACCAACACCACAACGTGGAGGCAGACGGCGTTCTCATGCTCGTTCAATGTCGGTCCAATCGTCACTTGACCCATACGGATCGTCGACGACGCTCAACAGTGAAAGCGCCTCCTCCGAAATTGAGTCTAGTCCTCGTTTGAGTTCCGATGGAAGTCGCGGTTCACCCTTGGGTCGCCTTTCCAATTAAATTATAATTGTTTTGTTAACCTTGTTGTTTTGTATTTCGTCAAAAACAATCTAATTATTCTTTCAATGTATCCTTGTATCCGAGTCAATACGTAAGTATACGTTATTTAATTTATGGCGGACGTACGATTAAAATTCACGCGCTGTCCTGTCGATCACGTTAGGTCAATCAGTTTAATATTCAGTTAAAGACAATGGTGATCATTTGAGAAGGAAAATCATGGCGCGTGGCGTCTCGTCTCCATGGAGGTCAGGCCAAAAAAATCCCCTGAAGTTTCAGAGAAACACCTTGAAGTCCTAGCAGCGTAGTTAATGATGCTACAGGTGTAGGAAATTTCGCGTGACCTGGAAAGGCAAACGGAAAACTGTTTAAAATATCAGCGTACACAAATAATTAATTCCATTCTCGAGCAGACGACAACATAGTGGGTTGAATCAACATGAAAGATGGATCTATCGGGCTAGTCAAATCAGGTGACGGGACTATAAGGTTCGTAAATCCCACATAACAGTGTGTTTTATAACTGTGTGATGAACGGCTGTCTTCTACGTCAGCTCTAGATTTTAAAATGAATAGTTATAAAAGGTAAGATTTATTAGCATCTAGTTGTTGGTTATTTGCCATTACACAAGAGGCTCTTGAACTGCAGAAAATTCACGTTGGATATTCCCACGATGCCATCGTCGTCGGTGACGTCAACATCGCTGGAGGTATTTATTTAAACTGTTGGCCGAATTATTATCTTGGAGGGCTTATTGACGAACGTCGGGATTGTTTGCTTAGGTTTTTCGACGCCGAAATTCACAAACTGAGTACGAACAGCGCTTTAATGACCCTCTTCCGTCCTTTCAGGTAACGAAATAACCTCGTGTTCTCATTCACCTTGACGCAGCCTTCGGCGACCACTTGGTTATTTATTCTACAGATCCCACTAATTTACCTTTCCTATCTGTTTGACGTATAAATTTGGAAAGAGGGCAGGGCAGTGAACAGAAAGTGGGACAAATGACTCAAAAGTCTTGGTCAGTTCGTCGCAAGCATGCGTGTCGTTCTAAAGTCCCTGTAGAAGCACCGTGTTAGTTTTTGTTAGCTTCGACAGTGAATTAGATTACAGTGGTAATTCGTTTATTGGGTTCAGAGCGAAGAACTCCGAGCTGATCTGGAAAACGGTTGCACAAACTCAACGAAAAAAGGTAAGATAAACTGTGGGTTATCGGTGACAACGATAAACTGGTCAGCAAGAAGATAGAACAGTTTTGTGAGAATCGGCGCCTACACCCAACCCAACTAAAGTTTCGCTTAGATGCTCCACAAGTACATTGCCATTACTGTTTAAGCATAAATCATCACAAATAAACACATATATTGGAACGTTCCTTGGATTTTCATGGCGGAAAATAATTCACAAAATTTAACGTCAGTTGGCTGGCCAAATTCCAAAGATGACTACGTCTTGGCCGAAGTTATTGGTGAGCATTTTTTCCTTATCGTAAATTTAGGGGATCTTTTTGTCTTACGGTAGAAAACTTGGTTGTTAACAAGAGCGTTCCTTAAAACTCTGTTTTATTTCGTAATAAAAAATAGTGTCGTGTTCTAAAATTAAGCTCTTTTTTGAAATCTAGTTTTTAAATTAATTCAGTTCTCAATCTCCATTAAAAACAAGCTGATCTCAAGTGTCAAAACAGTGGCAGCAATGACTAGGTCACTTCATCAAAATCTGGTTCTTAACCTATATTCCTAGTTGTCTAAGCATTTGATCTAAATCTTAGCTTTAATTTAACATTATTAATTGTTCACTCACTCAACTGTAAACTTTATCTAAACAATCACCCTTGTAATCACCCTTGGTATAGAACTGATAAGAAATCTTGTTGTAGGTGTCGGGGCTACAGCTGTTGTACATTCTGCCTTTTGCAAGCCTCGCAATGAAAAATGTGCCATAAAACGAATAAATCTGGAAAAATGGAATACCAGCATGGAAGAGCTCCTAGTAAATCTCATCATATTTAACTGACATAAAGATGACCGATAACTATCCTTCATTTTACGTAGAAAGAAATTCAGGCTATGTCTTCATGCCATCATGAAAATGTTGTTACATATTTTACATCCTTCGTTGTTGGGGAAGAACTATGGCTTATCCTCAGGTGAGTTAATTCTTTCCTATTTATTTATAATTTTTTAAAATTTAATTGCTTGAGATGTAGTAAACAGTTTCATTTTCTTAGGCTTCTCTCGGGAGGTTCCTTGCTTGACATAATTAAGCATAGAATGAAAGCGACTGATTGCCGTCACGGTGTTTTTGATGAAGCGACTATTGCAACAGTACTAAGAGAAGTTCTCAAAGGACTGGAATACTTTCACAATAATGGCCAGATACACAGGTACGTTTTCTGAACCTATAAAACCGCCCAGATGTTATGGAACTCAACTTACAGGGACATTAAGGCTGGAAACATTCTGCTGGGAGAAGATGGTACAATTCAAATTGCTGATTTTGGAGTTTCGTCATGGCTGGCAACCGGTGGAGACCTGAGTAGGCAAAAGTCAAGACATACTTTTGTTGGAACACCTTGCTGGATGGCACCAGAAGTTATGGAACAAGTAAACAATAAAATATTCATACAGTACTTGTTCTGAATTTAGAAATGCTATTTTAGGTCACGGGTTATGACTTTAAAGCCGACATCTGGTCCTTAGGCATCACCGCTATTGAACTAGCCACGGGTACTGCGCCCTACCACCGTTATCCTCCTATGAAGGTATTTTACTTCACTACGAAAATTTTAATAGATGTCAATACATTCCTGATATTAGGTATTACTACTGACCTTGCAAAATGATCCTCCTTGCCTAGAAACGGGCACAGAAGAGCGTGATCAGTACCGAGCTTATGGAAAAAGTTTTAGAAAACTCATTGTTGATTGCCTTCAAAAAGATCCCACCAAACGGTGATTATTAGAACTGCCATATAAAACACTAAGGTTACTTATACATCGGTTTGGGTGTAGGCCTACTGCCACTGAATTGCTCAAGCATCCTTTCCTGAAAAAGGCCAAGGACAGGAGGTATTTGGTACAAACCCTGATTGCCCAAGGTGATTCCTATCTTTTTGTTTTGCAAGTTTAACACCAATACGTGACTGCTCATATATTTGATAGCTCCATCTTTAGAGGCACGGTCTCAGAAGACTCGTAGCTACCGAAAGGCCCCCGGGGCGTCTGGACGATTGCACCGAACTGAAGCGGGTGACTGGATCTGGTCTTCGGACTCGGAAGATGAAGCACACTCGAACGACGATTCGGACGATGAGGGACAATCAGAGAAACCTCCAAACCCTCTGATTCAAAAGGGTAAAGTTAAATCGAATACAACAGCATGGATTTTAGGCTAACTGTAGTGACCTCTATTAGAGCTGTCTCAGCAACAGCAAAGTGATTCTAGAGCTTCCGACACACATTTATCCGGCAGTAGCACAAGCAGCTGCGCAAGTGCCATTAGTGAACCTGAGGATGCTGGACATCGGCCTTTACCAGCTGCTCCACCGTTCGCCCCCGAACCGTTGCCGACGCAGTCTCAAGCGGCTCTTGTTGGCGAACTTGACCCTATTAATTTAGTTTTAAGAATGAGGTTAGTGTGTTGAGATTTGATAGTTGTTTTCATGGCGTAACTGAGTTGCAATTTCGTGGCATAGAAATGCAAAACGAGAGCTTAACGACATCAGATTTGAATTTTCCGTTGGACGTGACTCAGCTGATGGAATTGCTTCAGAACTCGTTGCTGCAGGTATTCAGAGTTATTGCGTTTGTTTATTTAATTTTAAATCAGTTCATTGGTAATTGAATTGATTTAACAGGACTTGTAGATGGCCGGGATTTGGTTGTCATTGCAGCCAACCTTCAAAAGATCCTTGATGGGCTTCCGATTACGACGAGTGTGACATTTGGTTTGGTAAGAATAGTGTTGCCTTTAAGTCTAATTTCATCAAGGCACCTTTTTATTCTTTGCACAGAGTTCAGGATGCGTTGGAAACGAGGTACCGGATGACAGAACGCTAGTTGGATTCGCTCAGCTTTCCATCGCTGAATGAATTAGCCCATTTGTTTGCCTGCTACTGCCGATTTTGAGTGCTTATTATACTTTTTAATTTAACAATTCCCCAAGAGTAGTCATCATTTTGGTCTTTTGGGAAGCCTTCTGGTGGAAGAATTTAGGTTGAAGGCATTTTTTTTCCTGTTTTTGCATCCTATAACATGCCGTCTGACGTTTGTGCAACAATAGCTTGTATATGATGATCCATTTTAATGACATTGTGACGTTGACTTGCCCACCCTACCCCTAATTTCGTGCACTGCTTTCCTGTTGTTCATTTCAACGAATTGCCAGTTTGTCTAGATCGAACAAGAAGAGGCGCTTCAACAATTGCTGTTCTGCGCACGCATTTACTCAATACCCGGCTTGCCCGTGACCTGACACAACAGGCGTGCAACTGCATCGAACTTATCTTAAGATGTGTAATTTCAATGCATTCAATACAAAGGCTAGTACACTAAAACCTCAAATTTGCTATCAATATCAAACATATCTCCATCGATCCACCAACGTTTTACGCGTTTCTCTTCATCCTTAAAAATTTTGAATTCTTTCCTTTCGGAGATTTAATACGCTGTCAAAATGAAGCAGGAATGTCGTTAGAACTTGGCTATCTTTGCATTACGATTCATTATCGCCGTGCACGTAGCAAACTTTCCCTCGTAATCTGTTTCATTGGCATGTTGCGCTCCTAGCTTGACGCTTCTTTTAATTACATCTTGCATTCAACATCGTTTCACAATAAGCATTTAAACTCTTTTGTCTTTCAAAGTCTTTAATAGGGAATAAAAGCCGTTGACAACTCTGTGTATGGCCAATATCCCGTGTTGACAGTGATATTGTTGTATCGAACGTGGTGCTGTATCGCATCTTTGTACCACATTCCTTTGTCTACCCTTAAAAAATAGAAGATGACGTTTTCTTTGCACATCCAGAAAAGATGTGGGATTTGGGCTAAGATTAACCGATCAAAAACCAACGTTAATTGTTCATGGGCTATCCGAGATAAGTTATCAATATGTCGTCATGTTCATGTCCACAGTGCAATGGCTACATTTCAACGGTAGATTACTGTGTTGGACAAAGAGACGCAGCCACGAGTTCTCTTCGCAATTATAGTATACAATAATTAAATGAATACAAATATCAACACGTTAAGAGGAAAGAAACATGTGCTTAAACGATTTTCCGTTGACGGTTTTATTTAATGTAGATGATTTGATGATTATAAGATCAGCTTAAAAGTTTTACATTGCCGTCATACACATATCTTCATCCTCAAAAGTAATACCAAGCCTATCGTTATTTTGTGCAGCTGGTTCGAAGCTTTCCACTTGACGTCCATTATTTGCATTCGCAGGAGTTGTATTGTATGTATACGGCGTAGAAGGCGGATACGGAGTGTTTGAAAATCCCGCCCGTTCTGACGGGCCACTTCTCCCGTTGTTAGAGGTGGATGGAGGCATTGAACCACCGCCCCCACCGTGCTTCTTCTTGTATAATATGACGCCACCAGTAATGGCACCAATAACTACAATTCCTCCAACTACTCCGCCAACAATGTAGCCAATTTCCGCCGAAGTCAGCCCATCTCCGTCTCCGCCTCCGCCCGGAACCTCAGTTGATGTGACGCTAATGGTAGAATCAGTTGTGTCTAAAGTTGATGAAACACTAACACTTTCAGTTGTGGAATCAGTTGCCGTAGAAGCGGTTGTAGTGGAAAGAGTTGAAATTGTTGAGTCTGTGGTAGAGCTGGCAGGGGATTCAGTAGTGGTGCTAGACATAGGTGTCGTGGCGGATGTTGTTGCAGTTGATGGTGTAGTTACGCTTTCAGTTGTAGAAGGGGTTGTCGTAGAAGCGGTTGTCGTGGAAGCGGTTGTCGTAGAAGCGGTTGTCGTGGAAGCGGTTGTCGTAGAAGCGGTTGTCGTAGAAGCGGTTGTCGTGGAAGCGGTTGTCGTGGAAGTGGTGGTGGCGGCAGATGTGGAAGAAGAGATAGTAGTTGAATCGAGCGTGGTAGAAGTTGAAGCGGTTGAGCCTGTGGTTGAGGTGGACACAGTTGAGCTTGTGGTATCTGTGGGAGTTGGTGAGTCAGACGACGTTGGTTCGCTTGATGCGATACTGGTTAAAACTTCAGTCGTAGAGGACATTTGCGTAGTAGAACTATCGATTGAAGAATCCGCCGTAGAAGTTGATGTGATGATGGGAGACTCGGTCGTAGAAGTAGTGGCAGATGTGGTAGAACTCGTGCTCTCTGTGGACATACAAACAAGACTTTATGGCGAAAAGATTTATTTTATTTCTTTAATTATTACCCTGTGTCGTGGTAGACGGTGCTTCGGTAGTAGGCCCTGGAGTTGTGAATGCGTTCTCAGGAGGGTTGGATTCTGTCCAGACGACGTGTGAGCGAGACTTTAATACATAAAAGTTAACGTGCGTTTAAGTAAACCTGTCAGTTTTTAAACGTAATTTAAGAACTGAGATCCACCATACTTTCTGGCTGTTTGTTGCAGTTGTTTCGACAACAAAGTAAACACTCTTTCCTGTCGTGTAGGGAGCAGAAACGTAAACTGCGATGGCAGTTCCGGCTTGAATATCGTTTAAGGAGCCATAAACAATAGTAGCTACAAGAGCCGCTTCAAAGTTGTTCAATAGTTGTTCATAATCTTCCGAGTACTTGACAACTTGGCTCATGGCTTTAAGTGAACGGGCAAAATTAATTGGAGAAAAATCTATTCAGTAAATGAAAGAGAAACGAAGAAATTATTATGTTCCTTACTGTTGGATGGTACGCTCCATTTCAATTCGGCGTAAACAAGATTGTTATCAATTCCGTAGGTAGATGCTTTAATATCGCTCACCATAGGTAAAAATTCCTGTAGTTTAAAAAATAAATAAAATTTCGTTTATCAATTCCTCCTAATGTTTTGCAGCTTAAAAAGGACAACAAGTCAACGAAATAGATTGCCAAACGTTTTAACTTCATCTAAAACAAAACTGTGATCATTACCGGCGGAAATGTTCCAGTCACAGCATTTCGAACTTCAAAAGCGATAGCCTCTCTGGCAGTGAACTGAAAATAGTTCAAAGTCGAGGTGGGTAACGAAGATCCACAGCAATAGGAATCTGATTAATAATAAGCGATCATTTTCAATCCCCCCGATCAAGTTTAATTTTATTTACTTACTCTGATCGGGAGATAATAGTCTACCACCTTCTTTAACAGAAGCACCATGCACAGCGTAGAGATTCACTTTGTAATTTCCATCGGTGTCAGGGTAGAATATTCCGGAATAAATCCCGTCTTTCGAAATGTCCGGATCTGCAATCCATATGTTAAATCATGCATACTGATATAATGAATAACTTAACGTAGTACTAACCGATTAATCCAGTATCAAAAAGCGGAATAGACGCCTTGACTACTGAATTTAGAATGACGTCAGCTGTCACGATCAGACCACCCAAGTTGCTGTTAGCGTATTCAAATCTGGTTTGAATAACCGCTGGATGCTCGGAGATATCGACGAAACCAGAACTGGTCGTAAGGGAAACCCAAGGCTGGAACGTTGGCAAAGCCGGGGACGTTGCGCTTCTGATCGACGAACCAATTTGTAAATGTATTTCTGGCTGTGTCTCACACGAGCTGCATGATGTGGTGTCGTAGGCCACTTGATAACTCCATCGTCCGATAACCTGACAATCACAAGAGTTTATACTCAACTATGGACTTACAGAAAATGGGGCAAAAACGAATTTAAAAAACTGACTGTATCATCAGCTAATTTCTGCCAAATAAGCCTAACGGTAGAATCGGGGTAGTTCCAGTTTGTAACTTCCGGTTCGTTGGGTAGAGTCACGACCTCACCACTAGGGTTAGTAAGAGTGATTGTGAAGGAACCTTCTTTGGGTAACGATAGAGCAAGGGTGGTATTTGTTCCGAGAGTTTCATCGATAGAAAAAGATCCACTACATGGCGTACTGGTGGTTATTGAATCTTTTCGACTCGTTATCTAAACCAAGAATTTATTAAAAATTACGTGACGTTGTGTTCTGAAGAGAAGCAATTATGTGATGTAGTAACCTACTATTCTTCTTTGTGTTTTGAGACCGTTTTTGAAAATGTTGTCAACTTCGTTATTGACTGGTGTGAAGTACGACGAATCCCAAGTTGGTTTGAAGTAATAGCCACCCTGCGATAAAACGGAGAAACGCGATAGCGATTTGCCGTCACTCAATCCGGTTTCTGCTACCACCAGTTTGATGTTATTTTGCATGAGTCTTTCGGCCAGGTCGGTTTCTATTACGGTGTCATTTGTCACGGAATCGGTGGACGTAACGAGGTACAAAATGCTGCCGCCTGTATCTTTGTACTGACGTAATCGTGCTTCGCCGTCGCGTATAACCGCCGATACGTCACGCGACAGCACATCTTGAGACACAACTAAATTGTCCACTATTGCGATTAGATCATAATATCCATCCGCAATCCTTTTGAGAGGGTATTTTTCCTTCAAATAGGAGCCTTCAGGACCGAAATCGATGTTTTCAAATGTGGAATATGCCACCAAGGTTTCCGGGTAAGATTCAACGAGTAGGAAGAATAAATTTTTCACGCCCCTCTTCCAAAGATTTTGTGCTTGCTAAAGTAAAAAGTAAATAAAAAAAAAACAAAATAGAAAGTGAAATGTTTGAAAGGGACAAACAAGTTTCATAAAAATTACTGAGTTTGTATTATTTGGATTCGCGGGAAAAGATGTGTCCATCGCAACGTAGACAACTGGCAGCATTAGATTTTTGAGAAGTTGAAATTCAGGCGTAGTAACCTGACCAGGATTCGGTGGGACATTATTGAAATCCGGTGAATTAGCCATGACTTCGGCGCTACTTTTTGAATTACACAGACGATTCTGGCGATGCGGGGGCCGTCTGTCATGTTTGTCCTTTTCCGAAAACCCAATCACCTGTTATAAATTGGCAAACACATTTTAAATCTATAAACAATGCGATTGCTCTTTCTGATTATCAAACGATTTGTAATAATAAAATAACGTTAAGATACCGTATCGAGCCAATGGAAACTCATCAATGATGTAGTAGCTGTTTGTTCAGTAGCCGTAGGGACGAAACGGCAGTTACCTTGATCAGATATGATACCGTTTTCGTTAACTTCACAATTGCCCCCTGACAACCTGTCAATCATTATGTTTAAAAAAATATGGTTGATGTAATGAATCATACAGTAATCTTACATTCCACTACTGTACGAGTCAATGTGGCAGTGTAATCATAATATGTCACAGTAAAAAAAATCTTAACGCGGAGGTAAAACGTTCAATTTATTGCTTACTTTTCAAGAGTGCCTTTTATTTCTGTATCATTACTTGAAGTTACGGCATCGTAGCCATTGGGATGGCGATAAAAGTAAGGCAAAAGTTCATCGTTAGGATAGCCGTGTTCTTCAAAAACGCCGTAGCGAAGTTGAGCCCATTGCTGAACCAATCCCTTGGCTTGAACTGATTGAATTGAAGATGTTTATAGTCTTTGAATTCAAATTTTTATGAGGATTCCTCTACCTTTAAGATTGGTAGCTACATCCTCGAGATATTCAGTGGGAAGTGTAATGAAATTTCCATTCACGCCACATTTGCCCGAATGCAAAGTGTACGGTAAACTTCCGGACGCAGAGTTTACAGGTTCGTTTGTTAAACGGATATCTGCTAACTGGTAAGAATGCCTGAAATCGTAATGAGCACAAGAATCGTAAATTGATTTCTAAATTTCTAAAGTTCTATGTTAATGCGATGCTTTGTACGTGGACGTTAATGATGGTGTGGATGGTGTGGTTTTGGTCCACGTAGGCGGAAGCAAAATGTCGATGTTTTTAAAATAAACTCTGTTACCCGTAGCCTGAAAAAGAACAGCTGAAGTCTCTGTCAGCAATGCCTGAACAATCAACAATATGCGTGAACTTTCAGTGCCGTGACTAAAATTTGCAATTATTGTTATACCTTAAGGTCATTTATCAATGCAACTCCATTGTCGGGGGGTTGAGGAACATTCTCAGATATGGCGACGACTATTTTAGTGTATCCATTGTTCTCCAAGACGATAGTGAAATTTGCCTTTCCGATGAATAGCATTAACACGCTCAAGATTACCACTCGCGATGGGCAGATCTTCATGTTCACCAATAGTATGGCCCTGCCAGCAACAAATTCGATCACTAATTCTGCCGTATAAGGTAAAAACTGAACCGAATTCCTGCCACAATCTGATGAAAGTCAATTTCTAAATGAAGTTATCTCCATATACGGCGCAACTTTTGACTACCTTATCAGCATCTTTTCATAGCCGCTTCACAGCTTTTCATTTTACAAGATCAGTAGGTTGTCTTTTATAATCCTTGATAAGAGCGCTCTTTTTTCTGTCGATAATATAAGACTCAGGAATGTTTGCTTCTTTATGAAGGAGCGTATGAACCGTACCGATGCTCACGTCACGTATTGCGGAATGACGTGCAATATATACCCAGTCTATTGTAAAACTCTGTAAATAATGAAAAATGACGAAGAAATGCTCTGGGAAGATATTCTTGAAACAGGACGATGGCTCGTAATGTAGGACAATAGCTTACTACGTTCAAACAATGCCCGATAGCAAGTTGAAGGCTTGTTACGGTATCATAGCTGTTGTTGACAATTTCTAGTTGAGTCATCGTTGGGGTTGATAAAAAAAAACTAAAAGTCTCTTTATTTTTTTTTTATTTACACCTATACAGAATCCTATTGTATGTTTTGGAATCGTTTGGCGTCCAAAGTTCCCTAGCAGAAGGAAACTATATGAGTTTTTTTGTGTGTAAAACCTACAGGAAATTTGTGACATGAAGAAAGTCAATCAGTAATTTAAGAAAATATCGAATTATCCACATTTTTCAAACAAAAAAAGCGGACACATGTACTGTTGGTTGGTCGGCCACCGCTTGCAAAAAGTTCGACGCAATAAATTAGTTTCGACATATCTGGGTAGTATAGAAATGTTGAGCTCATTTACTAACCATAAACAAAGGTACGTTAAGCCATCTGTTCAACTTTCGTGAGGGATACAAAGTCCACAAGTGCCAGGTGTCAACGCAATCTAGTCCAAAAACACACCGAGAGCAACGTCAGGTCCCATGAATTGCACAGGAAGAAACTATACGTCGCATATACAGCCACCCCCGATATGGTTTGTCCTAGCTGGTTGTGTACTATAGGTACTATATAGGTTTCGATAGAAGCAAATTCGACCCCCTTTGTGCTTTTTACGTGGCGTTTAGGATCGACTGTATCGTTCAACATATTTTTAGGACAACTTTCGTTCCACCTATTGTCGTTATTGTGTGCGAAAGTCTTAGGCTACTCTAATATTTTAATGACATATAGCTGCATATTTGTTCAAAGCGGTGACGTAACATTGGCGTCTCTCGCTTATCGGTAGACTCACGCCAGTTAACGAACCCGAACGAACCTAAAAGCTTCCACATTTCTTGCTCCCCTGTTGAGTCCTTTGTGAACATATATGTCTCTAACATAATTGTCTCAGCTGTTATCAGGACGACGACGACGACAAGGAAGCGACGACAAAAGAACAATGTCCTTATTCACTTACTGACCAATGATCACTGCTATTTGATATGTTGGACTAATAAGTCCGAGTTCGTGGGTCACCTTCAGGTCTTAAGAATAAGCCTTGTGAGTATGATAACATTGGTTTTCGGTACAAGATGGCCGATGGATTGTACTAGTAACATTAATACAGAAAAAGATATGATATTAATACATAATAACGACTTTGAATATGAACCAGTTCTTTTTATCGTGAGGCTTATAGTTTTTTAATAAACGTAGAAAACGAAGCAGCAGTGCTGGCGCGCCAGCAATGCGTTGATCTCATTTATTTCAAAAACAGCTGGTTTGATGAGAAAACTAATAATTTTACCGCATTAAACGTTAAATTTTGATCATAAAGTACAATTTTAGCGAGTTCTAAGAGGTCAATTTTTTGAGCAAATTTTGAGACTTAAAAATTAAGCCCGACAAAATAAGCCCGACTTTTTTCATTTTCTTTTAAAATACTTTAAAATATAGAAAACTATAAATGATTAGATTCAAAATTCAACGAGAATCAGAAAAATTCAATTTGTTTTTATGTGGGACTTCTACTTTTTGAGTAATTACAATTAAAAAGGTATTTGCGCTATAACCTTACATAACCTTGCTATAACGCTTGCGTTTTATTAAAAAACTACACAATTAACGGGAAAACTAATATTCCAGCACAAATCAGTGTTTAATTTTGAGGATAATGTGTGTGTTTTTATTGAATTCTAAGAGAGGTCGATTTTTGCAGATTTTGACGAAAATAAGAAGGCTATAGAGCAGTAAAACATCCTACGTTGCACGTTTTCCACAAATGCGAAAATCTCATTTGTGTCCAAGTTGGTCTGCTGCGGCTGCAGCGTCTTATGGAGAAACCAACTTCTTCGTGTTAAAAATAAGTTTTCATAAATATAATTAAGATTTTCCCCTTTTCTTCCTAGCAGAGGGTACCCTATTCATTTTTTCAATTTTTTTTTCTAGTCCTAGTTCTATCTGGTTTATTTTTATTTAGCTATTGTTTGTGAATGGTTTGTTGTTCATTTCCTTGTAGCAGACGAATTTCTGGCAGCAAACGAAATTCTTCGGCTAAAAGAGACGAGCAACTTACAAACAAAAATAAAATAAAAATAAAGTAGATAGAACTGGAGCTAGAAAAAATATTGGGAAATGAAAAGATGAATAGGGTACCCACTGCTAGGAAGAAAAGGGGAAAATCTAAATTATAGTTATGAAAACTTAATTTTTAACGTGAAGAAGATGGTTTCTCCATAAAAAGCTGCAGCCGCAGCAGACCAACTTGGACACAAATGAGATTTTCGCATTTGTGGAAAACGCGCAACGCAGGATGTTTTACTGCTCTATAGCCTTCCCACTTTTTCATTTTTTTCGAAATTTTAGATTTAGTAAAAAATACATGATTTCAGTTCGTAATTAAACCACAATCACGATACGCAAGTTCTTTTTAACGTGAGGCTTATAATTTTAAAAATAAACGTAGAAAACAAAGCGGCAGTGCTGGCGCGCCAGGATTGCGTCAGTCTCACTTATTTAAAAAACAGCTGGCTTGATGAGAAAACTAATAATTTCCCCGCATTCAGCATTAAATTATATCATAGCGTGCAATTTTAGCGAATTCCAAGAGGTCAATTTTTTTAGCAAATTTTGAGACTTAAAAATTAAGCCGGAAGCCCGAATTTTTTCATTTTCTTTTAAAATATTCTAAAATTTAGAAAACTATATATGATTAGATTCAAAATTCAACGAGCATCACAAAAATGCACTTTGTTTGCATGTGGGACTCTTACTTTATGAGAAAATATAATAATAACTCAAAAACTACTTAGTCCCACAAAAAATAAAGTCGATTTTCGAGATCCTTGTTAAAGTTTAAATCTAAATACATGTACATCATGTACATTTGAAGCTACACATGTGTTTTTGAAAAAATTCAATGTGCGAAAAAGTCGGTCTCATTTTTTAAGCCCGACATTTTCACGAAAAAAATTCGAGCCACGAATTTAAAAATTGGAATTCGTTGAAACCTATCCAGTTAAAACCAAATTTGAACAACGGTTCCGAATAAAATATTAGTTTCCCCATTACTCGTGCAATTTTTTAATAAAATAGAATCATGTCATCTATATTGTAACACATTTAAGTGTGTTGCCTAGGGCGTTATATGACCAACGACAAGATACTTCACGATATGACATCACATAACAAAGACCCGTAGATCTCCAGTAAGACTGAAGGAATACAACAATTTGTCAGGTTTCCTCATAAAGCCGTAGGTTTGTATTGATATTCGACGAGATGAATGGTTAGTAACAAAATAATCGAGATCGATTGTCATTTTGATTTTCTCTTTGCGTCAAATACGTTTTTAAGCAACAGTATCTCGTGAAAAAAGGATACGAACACTGCGAGGAAGCACCAATACCATCTCTGTAAGAGCTTATATAAAAATGAGCTCTTAAAAAAGCGAATGTTGAGTAATTTACATACAAAATACGGATTGAGGTAAATATGTTTCCGTGTATTCGCATTTGACGTTAATCGATGATAAAAAGGAAAATAACCGCGTTTTATTTTTAAATTAAATGGGGGGACACGGAAAATAAAAACAAGGAAAGACAGATATCCAAGGAATTCCCCGTAAACAATGTCTGACATGCATCAGACGATACTGAAAAATCTGATCGATAGTACGGCTTTCACTAAGAATCCTAACGTTTTATCATGTAAAAAGTCTAGGTAAAACACAGATCGAACGTTAAAATTTTGACGACTAAATGTTATTAAAACATTGACTAAACTAAATTAGAACATTGATTAAGAGTCGGGTTTAGTTCTGCGTGCTATTGGCTTTTTACGCCCGCTCTATAGGAAGGCTTCTTCATCCGTAGTGGCAGATGTGGTAGAGCTCGTGCTCTCTGTGGACATACAAACAAGACTTTATGGCGAAAAGATTTATTTTATTTCTTTAATTGTTATCCTGTGTCGTGGTAGACGGTGCTTCGGTAGTAGGCACTGGAGGTGTGAATGCGTTCTCAGGAGGGTTGGATTCTGTCCAGACGACGTGTGAGCGAGACTTTAATACCTAAAAGTTAACGTGCGGTTAAGTAAACCTGTCATTTATAAACGTAATTTAAGAACTGAGATCCAGCATACTTTCTGGCTGTTTGTTGCAGTTGTTTCGACAACAAAGTAAACATTCTTTCCTGTTGTGTAGGGAGCAGAAACGTAAACTGCGATTGCAGTTCCGGCTTGAATTTCGTTTAAGGAGCCATAAACAATAGTAGCTTCAGGAGCCGCTTCAAAGTTGTTCAATAGTTGTTCATAATCTTCCGAGTACTTAACAACTTGGCTCATGGCTTTAAGAGAACGGACAAAATTAATTGGAGAAAAATCTATTCAGTAAATGAAAGAGAAACGAAGAAATTATTATGTTCCTTACTGTTGGATGGTACGCTCCATTTCAATTCGGCGTAAACAAGATTGTTATCTATTCCGTAGGTAGATGCTTTAATATCGCTCACCATAGGTAAAAATTCCTGTAGTTTAAAAAATAAATAAAATTTCGTTTATCAATTCCTCCTAATGTTTTGCAGCTTAAAAAGGACAATAAGTCAACGAAATAGATTGCCAAACGTTTTAACTTCATCTAAAACAAAACTGTGATCATTACCGGCGGAAATGTTCCAGTCACAGCATTTCGAACTTCAAAAGCGATAGCCTCTCTGGCAGTGAACTGAAAATAGTTCAAAGTCGAGGTGGGTAACGAAGATCCACAGCAATAGGAATCTGATTAATAATAGGCGATCATTTTCAATCCCCCCGATCAAGTTTAATTTTATTTACTTACTCTGATCGGGAGATAATAGTCTACCACCTTCTTTAACAGAAGCACCATGCACAGCGTAGAGATTCACTTTGTAATTTCCATCGGTGTCAGGGTAGAATATTCCGGAATAAATCCCGTCTTTCGAAATGTCCGGAACTGCAATCCATATGTTAAATCATGCATACTGATATAATAAATAACTTAACATAGAACTAACCGATTAATCCAGTATCAAAAAGCGGAATAGACGCCTTGACTACTGAATTTAGAACGATGTCAGCTGTCACGATCAGACCACCCAAGTTGCTGTTAGCGTATTCAAATCTGGTTTGAATAACCACTGGATGCTCGGAGATATCGACGAAACCAGAACTGGTCGTAAGAGAAACCCAAGGCTGGAACGTTGGCAAAGCCGGGGACGTTGCGCTTCTGATCGACGAACCAATTTGTAAATGTATTTCGGGCTGTGTTTCACATGAACTGCATGATGTGGTGTCGTAGGCCACTTGGTAACTCCATCGTCCGATAACCTGACAATCACAAGAGTTTATACTTAACTATGGACTTACAGAAAATGGGGCAAAAACGAATTTAAAAAACTGACTGTATCATCAGCTAATTTCTGCCAAATAAGCCTAACGGTAGAATCGGGGTAGTTCCAGTTTGTAACTTCCGGTTCGTTGGGTAGAGTCACGACCTCACCACTAGGGTTAGTAAGAGTGATTGTGAAGGAACCTTCTTTGGGTAACGATAGAGCAAGGGTGGTATTTGTTCCGAGAGTTTCATCGATAGAAAAAGATCCACTCCATGGCTTACTGGCTGTTATTGAATCTTTTCGACTCGTTATCTAAACCAAGAATTTATTAAAAATTACGTGACGTTGTGTTCTGAAGAGAAACAATTATGTGATGTAGTAACCTACTATTCTTCTTTGTGTTTTGAGACCGTTTTTGAAAATGTTGTCAACTTCGTTATTGACTGGTGTGAAGTACGACGAATCCCAAGTTCGTTTGAAGTAATAGCCACCCTGCGATAAAACGGAGAAACGCGACAGCGATTTGCCGTCACTCAATCCGGTTTCTGCCACCACCAGTTTGATGTTATTTTGCATGAGTCTTTCGGCCAGGTCGGTTTCTATTACGGTGTCATTTGTCACGGAATCGGTGGACGTAACGAGGTACAAAATGCTGCCGCCTGTATCTTTGTACTGACGCAATCGTGCTTCGCCGTCGCGTATAACCGCCGATACGTCACGCGACACCACATCTTGAGACACAACTAAATTGTCCACTATTGGGCCTAGATCATAAAATCCATCCGCAATCCTTTTGGGAGGGTATTCTTCCTTCAAATAGGAGCCTTCAGGACCGAAATCGATGTTTTCAAATGTGGAATATGCCACCAAGGTTTCCGGGTAAGATTCAAAGAGTAGGAAGAATAAATTTCTCACGCCCCTCTTCAAAAGATTTTGTGCTTGCTAAATTAAAAAGTAAATAAAAAACAAAATAGAAAGTTAAATGTTTGAAAGGGACAAACAAGTTTCATAAAAATTACTTGGTTTGTATTATTTGGATTCGCGGGAAAAGATGTGTCCATCGCAACGTAGACAACTGGCAGCATTAGATTTTTGCGAAGTTGAAATTCAGGCGTAGTAACCTGATCAGGATTCGGTGGGACATTATTGAAATCCGGTGAATTAGCCATGACTTCGGCGCTACTTTTTGAATTACACAGACGATTCTGGTGATGCGGTGGCCGTCTGTCATGTTTGTCCTTTTCCGAAAACCCAATCACCTGTTATAAATTGGCAAACGCATTTTAAATGTATAAACAATGCGATTGCTCTTTCTGATTATCAAACGATTTGTAATAATAAAATAACGTTAAGATACCGTATCGAGCCAATGGAAACTCATCAATGATGTAGTAGCTGTTTGTTCAGTAGCCGTAGGGACGAAACGGCAGTTACCTTGATCAGATATGATACCGTTTTCGTTAACTTCACAATTGCCCCCTGACAACCTGTCAATCATTATGTTTAAAAAAATATGGTTGATGTAATGAATCATACAGTAATCTTACATTCCACTACTGTACGAGTCAATGTGGCAGTGTAATCATAATATGTCACAGTAAAAAAAATCTTAACGCGGAGGTAAAACGTTCAATTTATTGCTTACTTTTCAAGAGTGCCTTTTATTTCTGTATCATTACTTGAAGTTACGGCATCGTAGCCATTGGGATGGCGATAAAAGTAAGGCAAAAGTTCATCGTTAGGATAGCCGTGTTCTTCAAAAACACCGTAGCGAAGTTGAGCCCATTGCTGAACCAATCCCTTGGCTTGAACTGATTGAATTGAAGATGTTTATAGTCTTTGAATTCAAATTTTTATGAGGATTCCTCTACCTTTAAGATTGGTAGCTACATCCTCGAGATATTCAGTGGGAAGTGTAATGAAATTTCCATTCACGCCACATTTGCCCGAATGCAAAGTGTACGGTAAACTTCCGGACGCAGAGTTTACAGGTTCGTTTGTTAAACGGATATCTGCTAACTGGTAAGAATGCCTGAAATCGTAATGGGCACAAGAATCGTAAATTGATTTCTAAATTTCTAAAGTTCTATGTTAATGCGATGCTTTATACGTGGACGTTAATGATGGTGTGGTTTTGGTCCACGTAGGCGGAAGCAAAATGTCGATGTTTTTAAAATAAACTCTGTTACCCGTAGCCTGAAAAAGAACAGCTGAAGTCTCTGTCAGCAATGCCTGAACAATCAACAATATGCGTGAACTTTCAGTGCCGTGACTAAAATTTGCAATTATTGTTATACCTTAAGGTCATTTATTAATGCAACTCCATTGTCTGGGGGTTGAGGAACATTCTCAGATATGGCGACGACTATTTTTGTGTATCCATTGTTCTCCAAGACGATAGTGAAATTCGCCTTTCCGATGAATAGCATTAACACGCTCAAGATTACCACTCGCGATGGGCAGATCTTCATGTTCACCAATAGTATGACCCTGCCAGCAACAAATTCGATCACTAATTCTGCCGTGTAAGGTAAAAACTGAACCGAATTCCTGCCACAATCTGATGAAAGTCAATTTCTAAATGAAGTTATCTCCATATACGGCGCAACTTTTAACTACCTTATCAGCATCTTTTCATAGCCGCTTCACAGTTTTTCATTTTACAAGATCAGTAGGTTGTCTTTTATAATCCTTGATAAGAGCGCTCTTTTTTCTGTCGATAATATAAGACTCAGGAATGTTTGCTTCTTTATGAAGGAGCGTATGAACCGTACCGATGCTCACGTCACGTATTGCGGAATGACGTGCAATATATACCCAGTCTATTGTAAAACTCTGTAAATAATGAAAAATGACGAAGAAATGCTCTGGGAAGATATTCTTGAAACAGGACGATGGCTCGTAATGTAGGACAATAGCTTACTACGTTCAAACAATGCCCGATAGCAAGTTGAAGGCTTGTTACGGTATCATAGCTGTTGTTGACAATTTCTAGTTGAGTCATCGTTGGGGTTGATAAAAAAAAAACTAAAAGTCTCTTTATTTTTTTGTTATTTACACCTATACAGAATCCTATTGTATGTTTTGGAATCGTTTGGCGTCCAAAGTTCCCTAGCAGAAGGAAACTATATGAGTTTTTTTTTGTGTGTGGAACCTACAGGAAATTTGTGACATGTAGAAAGTCAATCAGTAATTCAAGAAAATATCGAATTATCCACATTTTTCAAACAAAAAAAGCGGACACATGTACTGTTGGTTGGTCGGCCACCGCTTGCAAAAAGTTCGACGCAATAAATTAGTTTCGACATATCTGGGTAGTATAGAAATGTTGAGCTCATTTACTAACCATAAACAAAGGTACGTTAAGCCATCTGTTCAACTTTCGTGAGGGATACAAAGTCCACAAGTGCCAGGTGTCAACGCAATCTAGTCCAAAAACACACCGAGAGCAACAGGTCCCATGAATTGAACAGGAAGAAACTATACGTCGCATATACAGCCGCCTTCGATATGGGTGTCCTTAGCTGGTTGTGTACTACAGGTACTATATAGGTCTCGATACAAGCAAATTCGACCCCGTTTGTGCTTTTTACGTGGCGTTTAGGAACGACTGTATCGTTCAACATATTTTTAGGACAACTTTCGTTCCACCTATTGTCGTTATTGGGTGCGAAAGTCTTAGGCTACTCTAATATTTTAATTACATATAGCTGCATTTGTTCAAAGCGGTGACGTAACATTGGCGTCTCTCGCTTATCGGTAGACTCACGCCAGTTAACGAACCCGAACGAACCTAAAAGCTTCCACATTTCTTGCTCCCCTGTTGAGTCCTTTGTGAACATATATGTCTCTAACATAATTGTCTCAGCTGTTATCAGGACGACGACGACGACAAGGAAGCGACGACAAAAGAACAATGTCCTTATTCACTTACTGACCAATGATCACTGCTATTTGATATGTTGGACTAATAAGTCCGAGTTCGTGGGTCACCTTCAGGTCTTAAGAATAAGACTTGTGAGTATGATAACATTGGTTTTCGGTACGAGACGGTCGATGGATTGTACTAGGAACATTAATACAGAAAAAGATATGATATTAATACATAATAACGACTTTGAATATGAACCAGTTCTTTTTATCGTGAGGCTTATAGTTTTTTAATAAACGTAGAAAACGAAGCGGTAGTGCTGGCGCGCCAGAAATGCGTTGATCTCATTTATTTCAAAAACAGCTGGCTTGATGAGAAAACTAATAATTTTACCGCATTAAACGTTAAATTTTGATCATAAAGTACAATTTTAGCGAGTTCTAAGAGGTCAATTTTTTGAGCAAATTTTGAGACTTAAAAATTAAGCCCGACAAAATAAGCCCGACTTTTTTCATTTTCTTTTAAAATATTCTAAAATTTAGAAAACTATATATGATTAGATTCAAAATTCAACGAGCATCACAAAAATGCACTTTGTTTGCATGTGGGACTCTTACTTTTTGAGTAATTATAATAATAACTCAAAAACTACTTAGTCCCACAAAAAATAAAGTCGATTTTCGAGATCCTTGTTAAAGTTTAAATCTAAATACATGTACATCATGTACATTTGAAGCTACACATGTGTTTTTGAAAAAATTCAATGTGTGAAAAAGTCGGTCTCATTTTTTAAGCCCGAAATTTTCACGAAAAA
Organism: Daphnia magna; assembly: GCF_020631705.1. Lineage (NCBI taxonomy): Eukaryota > Metazoa > Arthropoda > Branchiopoda > Diplostraca > Daphniidae > Daphnia > Daphnia magna. Next base: position 9,968,582 of record NC_059185.1, on the reverse strand, counting down.
AATTCGAGCCACGAATTTAAAAATTGGAATTCGTTAAAACCTATCTAGTTAAAACCAAATTTGAACGACGGTTCCGAATAAAATATTAGTTTCCCCATTACTCGTGAAATTTTTTAATAAAATAGAATCATGTCATCTATATTGTTACACATTTAAGTGTGTTGCCTAGGGCGTTTTATGACCAATGACAAGATACTTCACGATATGACATCACATAACAAAGATCCGTAGATCTCCAGTAAGACTGAAGGAATACAAAAATTTATCAGGTTTCCTCATAAAGCCGTAGGTTTGTATTGATATTCGACGAGATGAATGGTTAGTAACAAAATAATCGAGATCGATTGTCATTTTGATTTTCTCTTTGCGTCAAATACGTTTTTAAGCAACAGTATCCCGTGTAAAAGGATACGAACACTGCGAGGAAGCACCAATACCATCGCTGTAAGAGCTCATATAAAAACGAGCTCTTAAAAAAGCGAATGTTGAGTAATTTACACACAAAATACGGATTGAGGTAAATATGTTTCCGTGTATTCGCATTTGACGTTAATCGATGATAAAAATGAAAATAACCGCGTTTTATTTTTAAATTAAATGGGGGGACACGGAAAATAAAAACACGGAAAGACAGATATCCAAGGAATTCCCCGTAAACAATGTCTGACATGCATCAGACGATACTGAAAATCTGATCGTACGGCTTTCACTAAGAATCCTAACGTCTTATCATGTAAAAAGTCTAGGTAAAACACAGATCGAACGTTAAAATTGTGACGACTAAATGTTATTAAAACATTGACATTAAGAGTCGGGTTTAGTTCTGCGTGCTATTGGCTTTTTGCTCCCGCTCTATAGGAAGGCTTCTTCATCCATTGTGAATTCTCCGCCGCAACTTAGATCCATGTGGTTCAAACTAAAAATGGCAAATAAATTAACTAGACGTGGATAGTTTTTCTAGATCATATACCTGACGGCTCTGCAAGTTAAGAAAACAATGCGCTTCAATTTCCGATTGTAGAAAAAGTAATTGTACGACCATAACGAACCATCTTCACCAAAAGGATCTGACGCCAGATCCGAGTTGTAACTACTCACCAAAAATATCATTAAAAAAATTAACGTGTCCGTCATTTACTGTGGGATCGCACCTGTAGATGTCACATTCAGGTAGATTTATTTCATCGTTAATAGCAGCCCAGAGCTGAGCATGTAATTTTGAATTGTAGAGATCTCCAGCTGTGGCACTAAGGTTATTATCGACTGCATTCATTACCCACTGAAAATTCCAACAAGTTTTAGAACCAGTTTTATATGCGAGGACAAACAATTTATTTAAACAATGTATACCTGAACCGATGGTTCGCGACTAAACTCTTCACTGCGGGCATAAGAGAAATCATAGTCTGGATGAAAGGAAGCATTCAGCGTAGCGATTAGATAAAATAATGTTTTGCGGCTTATTGTGTCACATAACGGGCCCTCCTCATCTCCTGAAACACTGCAACTGAAATGAAAATGTTGTAATAATTTAATGAGTTACTATATCAAAAGCTATCATACTACCTCTGGCTGGTAAAATAACCTCCAGTTGGTGAAACAGCCAGCGCAGTTTGAGGCGCGGATAACACCTGGAGATCGTGCGGACCAGCCCCAGCCTCTGAATGGAAACGCTTGTAGAGTTGTTTTTCATGTCCTGCCAACTTGCATGAATAACTTTCAATCCTGCAATAAGACCAAAGACCCAAATCATGAGAAACTTGCCAAAAGAAAACAGGCATATTGGCTTAGCAACCCGTCCGACTATCTGATTGGTTCTTGGCCAACCAATGGAAAATCGTGACCTTGACGCTCAGTGACACAAATACTCATGCGAATATGAGTAAACATTGTCGAACGTGCAAACAAAGACGAAAAACTACCTACAAATTTGAATCATTTTTAGTGAACAATACTTCACCTTCCAATTATGTTGCAATCTCCCGTAAACATATTAAGGGCAGAGTTAACTTGTTCAAAGCGGCTACTCTCTAAAAGCTTCATCTTCAAATTATTAGTTTTCTCACTTTAAAATTTAAGAACAATAAGTCACAGGCACAACAGTTGCTTCTATTCAGTTTCTTAAAACACTTCTTGGATGACAAAAAACACCTTTTTTAATGAAAAGACTGAATGTTTCCATGACACGAAAGCTATATCCCTGTGTTATTGTCACTGTTTGTGGTTCCTGTGTAATGATGCTTCTACTGTGTCTTTTAGCTGAACTCCTCATTGACGATTTGGCCGATGGGAAATGAAACACAAAGGCTCGGAGAGAGATATCACTTGACGATTGAAGAAACACTGTACAAATTTATGTACTGACACAGTATGTATTTTTCTGTTAACTACTCTTCTAGCAATAAAATTGTGTGGGATTGTTGCAGCACAAGGGATTAAGAATAAAAACTGCTTTCTCAAAACAACAAATCTAGGGATATGCAAACTACGCAGTTATACGAAAAGAGTTGGCAGCAGTCACCAACAGTAGAACACCCAACTATATTTGTTGACGGTTTTTTACGCGAGTTCTTGCTTCTTTGTTCTGTTTCTATGGCAACAGCGTTGCCACTTTTCACTAACTTGCCGCGATTCTCTTACGTCATTCATATTGTCAGGAGCTCATGATTTCAGGAGTCACGAGTTGCAGTGGCTGTGCTGGCTGGCTGTTTTACTATCTGCACAATAATAAACAGAAATTGGCACACGGCAAGCAGTGAACGTTTCTAAGGTTCCACGTTCCATAAGTTGGCATCTACAAGCTTGACTAGGTCTCGATAAGTGCACATGTGTTCGTTTATCACGTGTATGTTAATGGCTTCCTAAGAAAACCCTTTCGACTAGGCAAACAATAAAATCTTTTTCCGTGGTCGTTACAAAATTCATATTTTTACACGTGTTATTGGTAAATTAAAAGTTGGCTACTTCCTAATGACCTGCGTGAATAGGCTACGACAAGGGAGAGATAGCAAAACTGCAGAGGAAAGTGAAAGAAATTTTCTACGTTAAAACAAGCCACTCCCCGTTTTCGCCATATCCACCGAGATAGACTAATCTTGACTATTCTCGCAGTTTACGATGTAGCCGCAAGAAGCATCAAGTGAAATGACTTTTTTGGTGAAACATCCAATCTACTGCGACTTCACATCAGGGAAGGTTTTTTGCTGTATAATTTTGTTTTGTGACTCTTCAAATCTTTGTCGAGTTTTTTCTTTCCAGACAATGCTCCCTAAGTCAAATAACGAAAACCTGATGTTTCCGTCTTCAATTGGATCTTTCTTGTATACCCTGCTGGCTTTACACGCTTCGATACTTCCGATACTATACTTCTCCAGCTGAACAATATCATGGTATCGTTGTTAATGCCGTGATCGTAGTATGAGCCAGTACTTCACGAATTTTGTGGTCTTCATTCTATCTAATGGATTTAGAACGAAATGTTATGATTAAAACTTTTATTCACGATTTACTGAGCTGGTAATCCAATGGTGGTTTCTGTTTGTTATAGGCCCATAACTTATGATAAACTCGTAACCATTCGATGGAAATTCAACGAGGGAATAACTAGAAGGGTCGACAGAAGTTATCAGTGCTATATTCCTCTTTCGCCATTAGATCTGTTTCCCTTGTCAACAAGTGTAGCCCGAAAAATGTAACGCAAAACGCAAGGTTTTAGCACGATATGGTTTCAGGCTCAAAATCTGCTACACTTTAAATAGCGCTGTGCATCAAATGTTCTAACCCCCCTTTACAGGATTGGCAAACGGAGCTATAAAATTATATGTCGATATTTCATTTTAGATTTGTAGCATACTTTGCTCAACGCTATCTCTTAACATAAGCGGCAATACAAATCTACCGTTGAACGTATACATCTGTTCGATCCCGTGACCACAAGACTTTTATTTTTCTCGGAAGACAGCTGGCTGAAACTAGATAGTTGCAGACAGTATTTTCGTGTAAGCAATAATATTTACTGTATGCCGTTGCGAGGGGTGGGAGGTGGAACACAAACTGATATCACAACCATGCAAATACACTGATATTTATCAAGAAAAAGAATTGGACTTCGTAAGGACAATAATGCTGAAGAACCGTTTTACAAGAAGAACTTTACAAGAGGAACTTTGCAGGCAGTAGGCATTGTAAAGGATGATCTCTTTCATATTTTTAGTTTTTTATTATTAGTTTTCATAGTCGTATGAATAAATAAGAAATATACGTCGATCTAGCTTCCTGGGATTGATCAGAGTGCAATACTATAGATCTCCAGCTTCCAGTGAGCTGTTAAATTTCGGAAATCTGGTAACCTAACTGTAAACTATTATATCTAATTAGTACTTCTGCTGCAGTCGCGTCGCGTCCTTTAACCTATGTTGCAAGATGGACCTATCAAGAATATCTGAATTAATTGGTATATTCAGCCGCAATGGCATGGTGCGAATTTTGAGGCAAATAGCTCGAATGAAGTTATCTGAAGGTCCAGTTTACACCAGTCGAGTCGTGATACCAACGACTGGAAAGTTCTGTCACTCTTTTATAGATTGACGTGGTTTCAGTCACGTAGGTTATAAAGTATCGTCTGATTCTCGGACTCTTGCATTACTCTAATGTATTCAACGACCTAGGGCGTGGTAAACTCTTTCAACTTGTGGCTGCCGGCTCAGTCAGACGAATCGAAGACATATCAAACATATCCCGGGAACAGAGGTCGTACACGTGCTTAATGCGGACGTGGTTAAGCACCAAATAGTGCATTTATCAGCATTATTTGGCATCACCATTTTGCAACATCCTCATCTCCATGGACCGATTTTCCTTCCAGTATCAAAATTCACTATTTGTTTCCACGCTTATGGACAAAACATTCAATCTAGTATGAGAAAAACACAATTTTTTTAGATTTTCTAGAAAAAAACAAAACAAAAACAAGTGCAAGTTGTTGTCTCAAACCAATTTTTGGAGAACCACGAAAAGGATACCACGACCCTCACCGAGCAACCATGATGTTATCTGATCAGCTATGTTGCTGTCAACAGTGAATTCTGTACATTTAGAAGCATGATGAATGGATCCTTATTAGCTTCAAGCGTTGATTAGTACAAGGCTGCACAATCCAGCGAGACTCTTATTTTCATGCTTTTAAACAGGATTGTTTTGAGCATTTTCGTTTTTGTTGTTGTTATTCTAAAGGTGCTGATTATGAAGGGAAATTATGTTTAGACTCCCGATCCCACTATTTCTGGGCTTCTTCGTTAGCCAGAATTAAAGGGTTAATAATGATCGACACACTTCTGCAGTTGTTTCCAACAAGAATTCAGCCTGACAGCTTCTTTCCATAGGACAAAAACAATGGATGGAAAGAGGTGGGCTACACTGCCGGGCAGTGTGTAGACTAGCCTAATATGAAAAGGAACAAAAATGTTACAAGATTCCTACGACAAATGAAACAATTGTAGCTCGACACAGGTTAAAGACAATAAAATACTGCCACCGTTTGTCACACAAGTTATAGACATTGTAAAGATCCAAAACAATTTATTCTTTATTCTTTTCCTTATTTTTTTTCTTACCCTTCATTCTTACGTAACATAAATTTTTTATACGCCCCTCTTTTCTATGTAATTTCTTCATTAGACGTCTTACAAACAGACTTTTACCCTTCAAACGTTTCAAACTTGATTTTCTTGTAGTTCGATCTTCACGAACCCCGTATAAAAATTTTTTTTTCTATAGAAAATAGACCAGACACTGTTCACAATAGAGGTGTTACCCAATTTTTGGTGCTACCGAAAATATACTTCACAAGAAAAGACAATGAAAAAGTAAGTTTAAATATTAATAGCTTACAAAATTGCAAAATGTGTATTTCAACAATTAAAAACATTTTCTGTAGCTCATCGTGGTAAGAGTCACGTTTCGCGGAATCATTTTTGCTACTTACGCAATCATCACATCGGTCTTTGAATGTCACGCCGATGGTGGAGCCACTAGCTAACCAGTAGCTGGACTGTTTAAATTGCCTGTATACTTTTTGATGAGCAACCAGTTCGACGAGGAGAAGCAGGCGCTTAGCTTTAACTTCCAGCTCCGTACATTTTCACATTTTGAGGTTGCGGTAGCAGCGTTCTACTCACCCATACATTAAACATCATGGTAACGTAAAGTTTAGCTTAATTCAATTGTTATTCAATCAACTTGATTTTTAAGCGAAATTGTTGTAGCTTCATCCTGAGCTCGACTATATATGTCTGGGCTAATCGGCAGCAGTCCATCATTTCTAAAATCGTTTTGGGGGGAATAATTTTTTCTTTTTTAAGGCTATAGTTTGTTTAAGCTATTAAATGTCGGATATCTCTGATTTTATACCAAAAATATTAGTCCGTAACGGTCTGTAACTCAATCTAAAACCTAACTAGCCTATGAACTGGGAGTAGTCTAACTTTTACCAGATGCGCAGATATCAACTAAAACCTCGTTCTTTAATGCATTTCTGAATTCACGTCTAATAAGAAGCTCCACTTTCTGATCAACATGGCTGTTTGTATTGCCAATATCTTAAGTTCGAAGTTCGAATGCCAGCTGGTTAGACTAACATTTGAAGTGTAGCTCTTTATCTCTGCATGTATATAGACTAGTCGAACTGATTAACATACAGTTCACCAAAGATTGGATTTCTAGAAGTGTTACTGACATAGGACGATAACGCTTTTTTAGCTCCAAACCAAAATCCTGTCAATGTAGACATGTTGACAAGATCCCCTCCCCCCCCCCCCTTTCCTTCCAAGTGAAGTAAAGCTGACACCTCCATTGATCCAAGGAGGTTTTCTTGAAGTGCGTCAATCAACTTAGATAACTAGGTTATACTTGATAACAGCTCGTTAAATGCGATGGATGCTAATTCACTATACTGAATTTACTCATTTCTTATCAACGGACGGATGTCTTTAGTTACATCTACGGTTCTATGTTTCACTTTCATTCTAAAGTAGTATACACGGGGCTTACCCCTTCGCTAGTAAATAAATGTAAATAATAGTAATTCAGATTCCTTCCTTTTTCTCGTTGTTTTTTTTAAAAATAGTTGCGTAAGTTTCCATGCCCGTTCTTGACCAGGCTTTCAAAGCCCTACAAACGTCATCATGGACAAATGTTGGTGAAGAATTACGCCGAAATTTGCCCAGTGGCATCTCGCATGGTAACCACTACTGGGACCACTCCGAACGAAGGTCGCGCAGTTGGTAAGGATGCTCTTCTATTGCTATTCTTGAGCGCTTGTCACCGAATGTTTCTTCCTATTACGATGAAAATAAAATAAACCAATTTGAAACTAGGGAATTATGATTTTCAAATGATTATAGATCTTTTCAAATCTATTTTAGGGGTAACTTCTCAATGTCCCTTCCAGGAAAGCGATGGCAACAACGTCACCAAGACAACCACTCCAATCATAGATCTTGATTTAATCAATCTTACCAGTAAATATCGCACACTTTTCAAGTTTATCAATACGTGAATCCTTATTCCATGCTATTCTTTTATCGAATAACAGATACCAAACCTTCGATTAAAATCAACCCAACAACCGAAGGTAATTAGGTCTAGGCTACTACAATTTTCAATCAATTTTGAATTCAAAATTCAAAACACCCTTTCCTCTTCGGTTAGGATTCTTTCCCTACGAAGACTTTTTCCGTGATCAGATTTCTAAGAAGAAGCAAGATCACTCTTATCGCGTGTTCAAACGTGTTTTACGTGATGCCGAAAGTTTCCCATTCGCTAAAGAATACTCGTGGGGTGAAAAAGACATCACCGTCTGGTGCTCCAATGACTACCTGGGCATGTCGGCTCATCCCCAAGTCAAAAACGCTATCAAGTAAACACTTGAGATTTTCGCGAGGCGTAGATAGAAAATAAATCTTCATATGCTGTTTTCGATAGGGATGCGGCTGAAAAACACGGAGCAGGAGCTGGCGGTACTCGCAATATTTCCGGCAACACTTTGCTTCATGAAGCTCTAGAAACGGAACTAGCCAGTTTGCACGAGAAAGAGGCTGCCCTCGTATTTTCATCTTGCTATGTAGCCAACGATTCTACGCTGTTTACACTAGCTAAAGCTCTTCCTGGTAAGACTTGGGGTTCGATTTCATTTATCAAGTCACGTGTAATCTAATGCTACAATAATTATTCCAATTGAAAGGCTGCCATATCTTCTCGGATGCGGGCAACCATGCATCGATGATCCAAGGAATCCGAAACAGTGGTGTTCCGCGGCACATCTTCCGGCACAACGACCCCATTCACCTGCGCCAGTTGTTGGAGAAAGTAGATCCGACTGTGCCGAAGATCGTGGCTTTTGAGACGGTTCACTCGATGACGGGGGCCATCTGTCCGTTGGCGGAACTTTGCGAAGTCTCGCACGAATTTGGAGCGCTCACTTTCGTTGATGAAGTTCACGCCGTCGGACTTTACGGCAAGGAAGGCGCCGGAATCGGCCAGAGAGATGGTGTTCTCTCTCAAATGGACGTTATTTCCGGCACTTTAGGTAATTCAGTTTAAATCTACAATATTTTATCCCTTTTTTATTTGCTTTTAATTATTTTGACGTTGTATTTTCATTTCGTTTGTGCTGCGTTTTTTTCCACAAATGTTTTACTCTGATGTTCTTTGGACAGGCAAAGCGTTTGGTAATTTTGGTGGATACATCGCCGGTTCTGCCAATCTGGTGGATATGGTGCGTAGCTATGCCGCTGGCTTCATTTTTACTACTTCCTCCCACCTACTGTCCTGAGCGGAGCACTTGAGGTATTATTCAGCATTCATAATACACGAAACAAGTCAGCAAAATCCAATTGTTATCAATGCAGACTGTGCGTATTCTACGTACGGAAGAAGGTAGACAACTGCGCGAACTGCATCAGTTCAATGTTCGTTATTTGCGCACCAAGTTGATGGAAGCTGGAATCTCCGTTGAACATACTCCTTCGCACATCATCCCCGTTTTCGTAAGTCCTCTTGCTCCTTCACCTCTTGTATTCGCATGAACACTACAATTTGAGTTGCAAAAATTATTTTATTAGGTCGGTGATCCGGAACGTTCAACGCTACTATCCGATGAATTACTTCGAGTTCATGGCCACTACGTTCAGGTAGACGACATAATCAATAGCTGGCTGACTGTAGCCTATATATCTATACTTATTATTCAATTTTACAATGCAGGCAATTAACTATCCGACAGTGCCGAGAGGCCAAGAGAAATTGCGCATTTCTCCAACTCCGCATCACACCGTAGAGATGATGAATCGTTTTGTCGAAGATATGGTCGACATTTGGAAAAGTGTTGGGCTCCCCATCAAAAGCAATAAATGCGGAACGGTATGGAAATTCAAAAATTGGAAAGAATTCTTGTTTCTTAAGATGGGTTTTATCTTCTGCAGACTTGTACCATCTGCAGAAAGAACTTTCAATCGAGTAACAACAAACTGGATTCGTTAATGTCCATGCTGAATCAGAGTTGCCGGTTGCCCAATTGCCCACAGGCAGTTGCCATCTGATTTCGAACTTAATCTCGGTCTGACGGAGGGTGCTACAAAGAAGCTGAAACGTGCTAACTCTACACTTGAAAGGAGCTTTAAATTTTTTACTGGGATAGACTCACGTGACTTTGCAAACGCCATTGGTTTAATAACATGATATGCCTTAACTTTATCTTGACCCCTCGCAGACCCCCGTTCAGTTTCCCACGAGAGTTGTTTGAAATGATGTGTAGAGCTGTCGAATTGGAATTTTAGGTTTATCGGGATTTCTTTAGATCTCTGCATTTAAAGCTTTAGATGATATACCTACTCTATTAGCGTAATACAACTTCAGCTGTATCGACATTTCGATTTATACAATTCTTACTATATACGAAAACTCAAAAAGCTCAAAACTAACCAGTCTTGGAGGAATAAATCAAAATAACCTTCAGCAGACGATTGAGGAGATCTTTATTTTTCTACTAAACTGGGTTATGTCATCAGATGGGATTAACAAAAGGTTGTTTGAATTCGTTTTTTTTTTTTCAAACAAGTTTTCGTTGTAGTTTGGTTCAAAAGAGCGCAAGTGCATCATGAAGTGCAATCTTCGGTTTACCATATGGCAAAATAATATTTATACATAATAGCATGACGTAGCTAACATTCGGTTTCCATGCCAGAAAACGTAGCAAATGTATTGAGATGTTTGTAGAGAAAATTGTGTACGTGAAACGATTGGAAACATGTGCATATTGAAATCGAGAAGCAGTGCAGCTGCAGCCATTATTATCATTATTATTGCTTCTCTGTGTTATTCTACTAACCAAAGTTTTCTTGGTAATGTACGTCAGAAGGCCAATTTAGGTTAAGCATCAAATAGTCTGCCAAACAAAAGGTCAATAGAATATCATGTTTACCCCATTGGAACAGATGTTCAGGATGCAAAGCAGCGATAGCGGTCTGGCCGGTAGCCCGACAAGTGAACTCTGGAGTCTTTATAGACTGACATAGACCTTACAACAATCAACAATCTTGCATTCCTTTATTTTTAATTTAAAAAAAACTAACTATAATACGTGCTTGCAGTCTACATGCAGACACGAAATGTGTCTGTCCAGGATCAGAGGGTAGGCTAGTGCTAACACGTTGTTTTGGCACTTCTTGGTGGTTGGCGTTTTAATACTGCCGCTGGAGTAGACTATGTACATTCAATACAATCTACACAACTTGGATCCGCTCATTGCAGCTGCCCATCAAATCACTGGGTTTATTTAGATCTAGAAGGACGGAAAAAATTAAAAATAGAAAAACATTAAAAAAGTTTACGAGAATGAAAAAATTATGAGCTTTTCCGTATTCCCCCAAGGAAAGGTGTCATCTTCCGACAACCTGTTGCGCTAGATCTATGCTTAATGCGGAGCATACACATGATGAAACTGGAAGTATTTCACCAGTTATGAACCGTCCCTTCGGCCTCTGGACTTCCGCTATTATCTCGAAAGCACGCAACAGACTCGATGATACAAATACTGTCAATCCTATAAAGGACAAAAAACAAAAATTTAAAAAATATTTTTTTTTTTTTTTTACGAGAATGAAAAAATTATTAGCTTTTCCGTATTCACCCAAGGAAAGGTGTCATCTTCCGACAACCTGTTACGCTAGATCTATGCTTCTACGGACCAAGCACATGATGAAATTGGAAGTACTTCACCATTGATGAACCGTCCCTTCGGCCTCTGGACATCCGCAATATCACTCGAAAGCACGCAACAGCCACGATCATGTATCACACCGCGAATTGGCCATCTCCTCCGCGACCTGCATGCCCGGGAGTCTCTGCTATTCTTGCTACCCCTCGACTTCGTGTGGACGTGGCATACACAACCTGATGTCCTGACAACGTTCTCCTCTAGAACACGGTTTAAGCTTTGTCTCTCAGCTTTGCGGGAACAGTGACGCTCATCATCGATTGCCCACGTCTTCCAAACTACAAGAGCCCACTGTTCCACATCCTAAACTTGAATGCGAAGCCTTATATACCGCTAATTTAGCGCAGAAAATAGGTGGTTGACATTTAGCTCTCATCCCAAGATTTTCTTTGGAATAAAAAAAAATTCACCGGGTGGAGCTTAGTTCTAAAAAATGAACTATATGAGCAATTGCTTAACTAACATAGTAGTGAAGGTTTTAACTAAAAAAAAGAAAAACTTATTGATAAAATTTAGATTTTCTGCTACTTAGTACAGCTCTGGTATTACATGCTCTATCATGTTCCAAATTCCAGCTGATCATCTTGTGCTACGGACTGCTGCAAAATTTTTTGGTCCAATCTGCAGCTAAAAGTCCACAGTTTACCCGATCCGCAGTCGGCGTCCGCATTTTACTTTCCCCCAGAGTTCATTTCATGCATTTTTGCAGTTTCATCGCTGAGGCAAAGACTGGTTTAGATTTTGTGGTTTAGATTCGATGTTAAGTTGAACAGCGTTTTCCTTTCACAGCTGACTAGCGAGTATGGTTAACATTATGGTAAAATCTATTGCCCCCGTGGATACCAGGTAGCGTTGGTGTGGTGATTGTGCTGGATCAGATAATTTGAAAGGTAAAATCTCTAGTTTACCGAGAATACCAATAACTTAATCGAAATCACCATTCAAGTTTGTTTGTACCGTGTGATTTTTGTCGATTTTCAAAATTCAAAATAACAAGTATAGTGTCAAATATCTAGTTCATATGTCCTCGATAGTATAGTGGTTAGTTTATGGAGGGGTTTCCGGAAGGGGAATAAACATGTATGGGGTAGGTGCATTTTAAAATATTGCTAAAATTACATAAATAAAATAGATGGGAAAGAGTCTACTAATCTACTGGGTAGGGATTTAGGGAATTTTGGAAAGGGGGCTACGGGAAGAGGGGGGTGGGCACCATGGACACACCATATCCATTGATCCCTGGATCGCTGCCAATCGGGCCCTGAATCGGAAGGCACCCCAGGATCTTCCTTTATTTAAAAAAAAAAATCGTCGTTCCTGGGGTACCATGATCCAAGAGACCCGACAACAAGGGGGGAAATCCCATGCGAAGAATATTTATCATATTTCCGCTGGTAGGCATTCTCCATACTCCTTGGTTGGTTAAAACCACGACGTCGACCATCACCCGGGAACCGGATAGTTGAAATTCAACATCCGGTCTTAACCTCTGCCCGGGGATGGCATTGTTGATCGTGACGTCGTGTCCTTTTGCTAGCAGCGACTCAAGAGATCCTGGATGGTGTTGTGCCTTTGGTGGCGAGCTGAGACCTTCTTCACAGTGGTTAAGCACAGAAACCCGGGTCTCGTTTTCCTTTCCATCGGCGGCAACTCGTATCTTGCTCCTGTGAGCAAAACCACAGTGCCCCGAGGGATGTCGAGCCGGGCCCTGTGAAGATATCTCCAGTCTCGGAAGGAGAGGGTACGGCAGGATACCAGGCGAGCCATGTCAATGCCTGTCACGCGGGGGCGGGTTCTTCTTTTTTAAAACTGTGACAGTTTTTTTTTCGATACAAAATCACTTGCTTATAGCTGAGTTCGACCATAATCACGATTTTTTTCAGATCTAAAAAATTCAGACCTTGCATATGTCACCCTGAAAGAGACCGAACTATTTGCTAGAAAATCAAAATTATGTTTAACGAATTCTCCTGCAAGTGTGCTAATTAATTACTTATTCCAAATTGCATTTATACTACATTATTATTAATTTTCGTGACCAGTCTGGCTAACCATAAACCAAAACTGCAAAAAAATTTCGAGAAAAAGAATTGGGAACTCAACGTGTGTAAAATAAAAATGGGGGGGGGGTATACAGAAAAATTGGGGAGATGAACAGAAAGTGGAGAAATCAAACATTCGATGTAAAACGGTTGCTTTTCTCATGACTGCATAATATAAAATCCATCTGCCTACAAAATATTTCGAAATTGCTACGCAAGGACACACCGAAAAACACAGTAGGTCTAGGCTACCGTTTTTTTTTTTGTGGTCAAACTGTCGTTTTCAGACAAAACAATGTTCAGCATGTTAAAACAACGACATCATTCACGTTGCAGAAGCCACGGTATTTATTTCATTTTATTCTTAATCTCTGAGAAAACACCTTGAATTACCACGTTATCAAGCATTCGATCATTCTGTATTTAAATTATGGTATAGACTACTAGCATTACCAACGTGGAACATGGAAAAACTATACTGTGCATACAAGTTTAAGAAGATTCTAAATCAGGAAGGATCGTGACGGAGCTTGATGTGTGTTGTGGACGGAAAGTGGCAACGCATCCTTCCAAGATGATTACAATTAGGAAAATCCAGGTGATGCAGTAGAAAATGGCTCCAAAATACCAGGTCTTGTAACACACTCGCGCCCAGAGTACGGCAATCCGCGTCATAACACATTGGTCTTCCGGAGCCGTCCAGTCGCAAGGAATCACCACGGTTTCACTACATTCGCCATCTCTTGTTCCTCTGCTCAACACGAGGGCTTCACCTTGAATTGCTGAATCGGGAAGGGGCGTCGGAAGCGGTGGGTAGGCAAGCGATTTGTTCTCCGCGCAAGCGACATAATGCTGTGAGGAATAAGTCGTGTACTGCGGTAGCAAAGCTAACAGCAGAACATCAACAGCGAGCAGAATGAGTACCAAATTCGCCGTGAAAACCAGAAGGGAACGGCTTTTGGTTTTCCAAGGGCTAATGTTGTACGTCTGCTTAGAATAAATGATCAATTTTTGAGTTTAGTTTAATTAAGCAAACAACGTGTACCTTGATCCAAGGGATTCCAATACCCATTTTTTGGAAGCCCGACGTTGCTGCAAGGATCATGAAAGTAACAAGGAATATGAGGACGATGAAATCGAGTGGGAAGACTCGTTGGATGAAGAGTGCAAATCGATCGAGTGGATTGAGTACTTGAACAGTAGGCATCAAATAGCCGACAGATTCACCGAAGGAGTACATGGCTCGCAAAATACTAATGCAAATCTTTGTTATTATCTGGCCGAATAAAATGGAACGAAATAATTGCAATATACTTGGTCATAAAGAGGGAGACGAATATGAGGAGACCCACAAGCAATCCGACAATGCCGGCGCAGATCTGAGTCGGACGACAGACCATGACAAAAGGCGAAAGCCAGTGCTTGATTGTTTCCTTCAGTTGTTCTTCTCTTTCCCGTAAATCAAGATCCTCATGTTCGAGAGAAAGCAGTCGGATTGCTTCTGATCTTGGCAGCTGATGCACTCCTGGTGACATTCTCTAGAACAAACCAGTTATCGCCAAACAGAATTATGCAATCGGTAGTTATAGGCTATGATCAAAGTAATTACCACTCGTGTTTGCTGGATGTCAGATATTTCCCTCTCGATACCAATGCGGCGATTACGAACACAGGCCAATTCAGTTCGCGGATCGGGATAGCCTCGAATATGGGTGATTGGTCCCAACACCATTCCGACACCCACGTAAGCCGTTATCAAAGTTATTCCTACAATTCTTATGATAGACAACGCGAAGGAGAACATATCTTCCAACTCTGCGATTTAATAAAGCAATACATACTTATTTAGCTCTTTTTCGAAATGATTTGGGATACACGACTGTTTAATTTACCTGAAGTTTTCAAATCCTCTACCATATTGCGGAACTGATCTTCAAGGGTAGAATTGGGAGTAGGTAGATCTCGTGTAGGCACAACTCCACCAATGGCTAGCAAGACGATGAGTATGACGAGAGACAAGCCGGTGTAACATAAGGCCGGCAAGACATTCTGACGAGACCTGTAGCAACGAAAACAGTCGAAATAATTTGTTTTTGGATATGTCTATGAAAACGAGCAATCAACAGCACCTTCCAGAGGAAGCCGTCTCCATCTTGTGAAAGAAAAATGCCAAAGGTATGATAACGAACGTTATGAAAAGCGTTGCGATGTAGGACGCTGACGTACGAAATTGAATCAGAAAACAAAAAATGGTTGTTACAAAGTCTCACTTCTGATTTCATCAATAACTGCAAACAATACCATAGTAAGCAGACAGAAGGGTGGTGGAAAAGTCATGACGATCTCGCATGTCACTCGCCCACGGCTGAAATTGGCCAGAAGAATTTTTCATGTAACCCACGACGAAAACGTCGATCGGAATCAATCCTGTTGGCAGCGATGCCACCGTGAGAGCCACGATAGAAACGACCGTTGGAACACGTTCGGCTGATAGTTTTCCAGTAATGTAGCGGACAAGGAAGGTGAAAAACATGGCAGAAAGCTGTTTCGTTTCAACCGATAACGTTTTTCGCCTAAATTACGGTTGAAATAAACAACATGTTGACGATAAACCTACCAGGACGTAGATGAAGAAAACCAAAGTAAGCAGGATTCCTATGTTTTGAGGCACGAACGATGCTTGCCCATCGTGAGACATTTTCTCGGCAGGCCCCAAACTTTACAAGTAAAAGTACGACATCAAGAAACGACCACGTCACAGCAACGACTGGTAGAGCTTAAGACGTATCTTACATTTGACCAACATTGCAACTTCCAAAGAAAAACCAAAAGCAAGCAAGGTCAATGGATGGTGACTCTCAGGACAGCTTCTCTGTAATTCTAAGGAAACGACCTCGGTTTGAAAGGCTTGTTGACTGATGATTCGTTTCTCCAACGAACACCTTCTCTGGTGGGAAAAAAGACAATGCTTAGATGGATCGCATGCTGACGCGCCAGCATTGCGTTGATATCCTTTAATTCAAAAACTACATAACTAACGGGAAAACTAATATTCCAGCCGAAATCAGCGTTAAATTTTGAGTATAATGTGTGTGTTTTTATTGAATTCTAAGAGATGTCGATTTTTGCAGATTTTGGCGAAAATAAGAAGGCTATCTTTACTACACGTTAAAATGAAGTTTACTTTCGTGATTCTAATTCAATTTTGGGTTGAAATCGTGAATTTTTTAAAGCCTTAAAGGTCCACCGCATCGTTCTCCGTTACCTTTACATCGTTCACTGCGTTGCATGAAGTTTTACTTTAAAAAGTGTTTTGGCTCTCGGTAACTTCGCGGACACTGAACCGTTTAAGATTTAAAGACAGGTCATCGTGTATTTCGTGAATTTGATACATTCTTCCTTGTTAGCCTATGACTTTACTAAATTCATCGCTAGGTGAAAGCTGCAAGTAAGCAGATTGCCCACTAGATGGCTCCTGCGGTGCCTTCCATTTGAAAAATAACAGGAAAAATGCTGGAAGACTAAGGGACGATGACAATGACGATCACGGTAATCTCAATTTTTATCTTTCATTCTAGTCAACCTGGAAAATACTAGACTATATTAAATGTCTACCACAGTCATGTCAACGCTCTTTCAAACAAATGACTCGTTTTCCGTAACGACCTAACGTTATTGCTGCTATTTCGTTGCGATAACAGCTGCTAGATTTGTGCATGCAGCATTACGTTCGCTAGAAATGGCAGGAATGCCATAATATTCTTTGGCTTTATAAGAAAGTCACGCGTGCTTGAGAAATACTTCTAATTACATCTGTTATATCGGGCCGTTATAGGGCAGATTCGCAGCTTGGCCAATTTTTCCGACGCCCTCTTTTATTTCCCCATAGATCAACTGGTAGAGAATATCCGTGATTGTATCGCACATCGTGTCAGAATCGATTTCAATAAAGAGTCGTAAACGACTTGCCATATTTCGCAAGTTTTCCCTGAGATTGAAAGAACCTAGGGAAAGTAGAGGACGTTTTATTGGTGTCGGTCGCACCAAGACAAACGGTTGTGGCGCTAACGTCTCGCAGTGCAACGACAGCGGCAACGCGGAAACAAAAACCCAACGTAACGATGGCCGTCGGCCATTGAAATATCACCGAAAATAAATAAATTGAAGTAAAAGAAAAAAATAGGAAAAGAAACATCCACGCCGGCGCGAGCCACCTGAACTCAAACTTAAGCACAAGATTATTATTTTCTCAAATTTCTTTGCGGCTCGCTGTATTTTATTGATGACGGCCGACTGCGACATTGCTATATACGGCTGACGGGCAATCTGCCGCGGTTATATTCTCATCGGAATTCCGAGTAATACGACTATCTTTATATCTTTATTGGGCTAGAAAATATGTGGCGCGTGCGTAAATAACTTATACGCCCCTTTCCTCGCTCGTTCTCTCCCTGTCGTTCACTCTTATTTCATTTTATGGCATTATAATGACATGGTATATAATTCTGCGTTTCAAGGCATGGCTCGATGTCAAGCGTTGGCCCTAATTAGTCGAACCCTAGCGTTGCGCGCAGCCCCACGCAAAGAGAAAGAAGAAGAAATAAATGAATAACAATTGGGGAGCAAAGATTTGGCCATGAAGATTGTCCACCAAACTTATAGGGATGTTCATTATAAGCCATCAGTTGCAGCTTCAAATATTGTTATAACAACCGACAATGAATTTCTACACTTTGCTCATTAATTTGCATTCCACGTATACACCTGATGTATAGAGCCAATTTGCGGAGGGCTTAGTTGGACGCAGTGACTGCGTCAACGAGGAACCACCTTTTTTAAAAAAAAAGTTCCGTGTTGTTCCGGCTAAAAGTGGATCGACTACTTAGTTTTTATTTGTCTCACCACCTATAGATTTTCCTGTCCTTATTTATAAACAAACAAACAAACAAAAAATCACACACTTTGACAAAAGGGACATCTATATACCATGTTTGGCAGCCAATTATTTCTAGCTGGGTTTTTGTCCGTGCGACTCGTCTCATCCTCGATCAAACGGTGCATCAATCTTAATTGCTGCAAAACTGGTTTAGGCTGTCGTTTTCCGTGAAATGCAACACATTCAAACGTTCGCTCTAAGGCCGTTGGCATCACTCGTTGTTTTCAACGATTCCGGATAGATTTCTTGACCGTGTAATAATTCAACCATCGTTTGACGTCTGCTGTAATGGCCAGAACGAGGAATGTGTTACAGAACGAAGTGAAACAATCAGAACGAGAAAATGACAAAGCCCTCGGTGTGTATTGAGTTTTCGTTGAACGATGGACGATTATCGGGAATTCCATCGCCTAGGACTCAACGGTAATATGTAAAAAAGGAAAAGAAAAAAAGAAAAAGAAAAAGAAAAGGTTTCGTCTCCTGTCTGTTGTTATTCGAATCGATCACGACCCGTAGGGGTTGCATACGTCGCGCTGTTGGCGGAAAGATTTCAAATCTTTCAATCGTTCTTTTTTTTTTTTCCTTTCTGGTATGATGTTTGTGATTGCGATATACTTTGTTTTTTTGTTTTTTATTCAATATATATTCAACGACATAGTGTCATAGACCCTGCATCGGTGTTAAGTGCTACGCATCGATCATAGTTGCATGCCGAAGAAAATAACAGGATGAAATAACACGACGACGATGGCGTTTTAAAAAATGTTTATAGTTCTCTCCGATTGTGACGCATCTTAAGTTCCCTAAAGCAGCGATCACCAGTGTTCAGTTAAGCGCCTTATAAAGGGATATGTGCTGGGCATTGGCCGAGCCATTGTTGCCAACAAACGTCCAATAGTTTCCAGAATGGTATATTTGCTTTTATTGTTATACGAGTTGGAACTTGTAGATAACGAGGGAGAAAAAAAAAAATTGAGAAGTTAAGTAGATCATGTGTTTATGCAGGAGCAATATAATATCGAAGATGTGCATTATTTCTCGATTGCAGGAAAGAAAATTGGAAAGCAAAATGGCAAACATCAAGAGCTATTCAAATTTGTTTGGGAAGTCTGATACCATTATTCAACATGATCTTTGAATGAAAGGGCACTGAAAAGAATGGCCCATAAAACAAACACCGCACATAGCGAGCATGAAATTGTATTATCTACACTAAACGCCATCCACTATAAATACAGTATATACAAACGCAACACTTGAGCAATCGATCAAAACTAATCGCTAGATGAAGACAACTGATTGTCGCTTACTGCATTTTTGTTTTCTTCCTCTCCCTATATTTTGTTTGGCTATATTGTTTTCTTCCTTCCCCCTTTTTTTATTTTTTCCATCCGTTATCGTTTTATAATGCGCCCGGGCCAGCAGTTGTTTCGTGTTGATCTCACTAGTTTGAAGCAAACGCTCGCAAGGGAATTATAGATGTACAAAAATGACGTATACTCTACACACATACACACACACACACACACACACAAAATGAAACATAGATATATATATATATACGTATACACTGCTGTTTAAAAACTAAAAAAGATAACACAAGAGAGAGTGTGCATTAACGGCTGCAAGCCGAATCGTATTATAAGCGCCAGATAGACATCAAGAATTGTTGGCAGTGTGTGAACGCTTTTGACACGCTGTCTTCCTTTTATTTTTTATTCTTCTCTATACGCTTCTCCAGAGCGGATGCTGCGCCCCGGCTTTGCCTTTTCATCTTATACAGCGTTAGCAACGTATAGATATAGGCCTGTATATACGATGTGTGTGTGTGTGTATCTATCCACTGATCTGCGACCATTTCGCTGCTGCCGGGTCACGTGTGCGATAAATACGTAGCGGCCGTAAGGATATACCTTACGTCACACGTCGGTCGCGTGACCCCCCCAACGGGTGCCTGTCTCCTCCCCCTCTTCTTCATCTGTGATCCCCTCATTGTGTAAGTGTAATCGAATTGGAATCATTTCCTACCACCAACACCGTCCATTTCCCCCATCTCCCTTTTGTGTGAGGATGTTTGGTTCGGCAACAATGGCATAATAATGGCCATCAACTGTAGTGCGGTCGGCTTCTCTGTCGCCATTTTTCGCACTCTCAATCTCGTCTGTCTTGTTATATAAACTATAGGCCTAACCTTAAACAGAGAGGGAGGGAGGATGTGAGCACATCGTGAGCTAATAATGTTGAATTATAGTTGCTACAAACAAACAACTGAATCAACTTCTACAAGGTTGTTTTTTAATAAAGAGAATAGTAACAGGCATAAAAGACGAGTTCATTAGCGTCGTGAAGGAACAGCTGATTATTGTTATGTTATAGCGATGCTTAAATGGCTACCGGTCACAAATGTTGGAATAAACGGCATTTAATGATCTTATGTACATCTGTATCGATTTCATAGTCCATCTTTCTTCTGCTATGTAGCCATTCTCTCACGCCACTTTGATTTTGTTCTATCCTTTTTACTCATTTCTCACTTTTGGCTGTCTTCTGTTGCCTCGGTTTCTCATTGGTATTTAACGTCCGTGCTGCTGTGTGTATAGTCTATGTGTGTGTGTGTGTGTGTGTGCGCGCATAGCCTTAATCAGAGACTTTGATTGATAGGATTTCCGTGCGATTAGCTCACAGCTCGACTGGATATAATCCGTCAGTCTCCCTCTTTCTCTTTTGTCTGTTGTGTTCTCTCTAATACATCAGCCCGGCAGTGTGTGTGTCATGCTGCTGGTGTTTATATACATAAAAGCAGGCGCGACGAGTCCTTCGCCTCTTCGTTACGGTCTTGTCTGCGTGTACGCCGTGTTGACTCTTGACTCTCGCGGCTAAGAAAACGCTTAAAGAGCAGCTTATCAGTCGCTGTGCAGGCGCCGTCGGCATTTCGGCCAGCACATCCATCGCAACCGTCTCTAAAGCGCAGCAGTAGATTGACTTGCTAATTCACAGCAACGGGACACAGCAAGACGGTGACAGTCTGGACTTTGAGTAGTGGCCTCTCTGTTTTTTTAAATATAGGATGTATAACCCTATAGCAGCCTGTGTGTATACCAAAGGCTACTGTATATTATGCGCAAAGATAATGAATTTCTGCACGAATTATCGCTAGTAGGTCTACGTTGATTCCTAATAATCGAGGATTCGATAACAAATTATTTGAATCAATCGATGTGGTTGTATATGAGATCATCTTTAACGAAACAAAAACAAAAATGAAAGTATTTCTATTGTTATTATTATTATTATTTTTGATTTGATTTGATTTTTTTTTTCACTTTAACGCGGACGGTGATGCGGGGGCGAAACGGCGGATCTAATTGCGTTTTCCAGCTCAACGGAGCGAGTAGGTAACAAAGTTCGCACGCTCGGGATTTCATCTCATCTCGACTGACACCTCCGCCGCCCCCCTCCCATATATATATACGCATCCGCTTTATCCATCCAGCCTTTCCCCTCCTAGCCCCTCTCCCCCCACCCCCTATCAAACTATCATTTCCCTCCTCGTCCCCTTCAAACTTTTTTTTTCTTCTTCTTCTTTCTATTCCTGTATAGCTGGTGTCCATAACAAGCTTCCAGCGAATCCGTTCAACCTCTAAAAATGTATAACAGACGTGAAAAAAAAAGAAAAAGAGGCCCTTTTATTCGCTAGACAGCCTCGACAAAAACGCCAGAAATAATCATCGTAAAAAGATAACGGAGCAGAACAAAAGACATGTCGTCGTACAGCCCCCCAGTCGAAAGGGATGGCACCGTGCGATATATCCATTTAGAACGCTTGTTTACTGCCAACACCCAAATAGGAAACGATTCTGGTGACGTTGCGGCAAAGACACACGCGCATTTTTCCGTGTTATGTGGGAAACTGCTGATGGCTGGCCAAAATAAAAAAGAAACGTTCGATTTTGATTCCCTCCCAGCTAAAAAAAATATTTCAAGCAATAGATGGCACTGTATTTCTTTTTTCTATTTCCAAAAGCCCCCCAACAAAAAAAAAAAAATTATGGAAAATTCGATAAATAAAAATATGTTGGTGTTTCTCCCAACACATCGATGGAAAAGAAAAAAAGAAGAAAAAAAAATGTTTACCTTGTAAGCGTGAAAGTAGAGGCAGCTTTACAGCCCTGTATAGCCGGTCCAAACGACATTCCTTCGTTAGTGCTGGGCAAAACCTTCCGGGGTTAACAGATCGGGACCGAAGGTTTTTCTTTACACACAATGCCCCTCTTGTGCTGCTTGTATACACACCTGGACTATGTCTAGAAATGTCAAGGCACCTGTTAGACCCTTATTGCCTATTTAATATAAATAAGATTATATGCGTTGCCTATACTATAAGGGATAGGATTTTATTCTTTATATGCTGTTATGCCATCATTTGAAACCTACCGTCTTTTTCTATTTTATATGTGTATATATTCATGCGTCAACTTGGTGCTTTTACTGCCGATAGCAGGTAGACGTTCATTCCGTAAGAGTTAAACAATTTGAAGAATTCCCCGAATCTTGATGCAAATGCAGGATATATTTGTTGTGTTCCTTCCCAATAAATTACTTATACCGTAGGGTAAAAAAAAAAATAAAATGCTTGAAGTGTTTTCAGTGGTCGAACAGCAACAGTCGCACATGTTCTAATAGCGGAAACAGCTGTCGGCCCTATATATATATAGCTGTTGATATATAGCCCTCTCTTTTCTATTCTTTTCTATTTCAATTCTTATCCGAATATATTTTTTTGTGTTGTTTTACATTTTCATTCATGTTCATAGAGCTGATTTGCCGAAATTCTAACTATTTCCACGGCAATAATTCGTATTTTTCCCAATAAAAAAAAATATATAAATATATGTATCAAGAAGAACCGGGACTCTGGGGCCAGCGGCACGTCATGTGAATGTCGAGAATTTTTTTTTTTTTTCTGCGGCCCCACCAAATAACCAAAGCTCCACTACCTTAAAGTACTATACGCTGAAATGGATGAGGTATACGCAAAAGAGCCGTGAGAGAGGAAAAAAAAAAAAAAGAGGAATGTCATTCAAATTTGGAGGTCCACATTTCATTCGATGACAAAAAAAAGGACCACCAGCAGTTTCGCAGATGATGGGATTTTTTTTTTTTTTTTTAAAGTCCTTATGTAATATATAAACGTATACGTATATATATATGCTTTAAAGGGTGGTTGGGTGGGCGAGGGGTGGTGAGAAAATGAAATGGATGGGAAAAGCGGAGCCAAGTTCAACGGGAACAACGTCGAGATGGGCTCTCGGTTTGTTTTTATCCGTTGGACACACATTATAAGCAGCTTAAGTGTTATGATAGGGACACAATGGAGCTGACGTTCGCTTCGTGCTACCATCAGCCATAATGGTTGTCTCTCTCTCTCTCTCTCTCTCTTTCTCTCTCTTAGAGCTGCTGACTTTCGTTTTTCCAGCGTGCGCAGAGCAAAAGTTTTATATCCTCGGCCATTGGTGTGATGATGGCATCGGTCGAGCGACAAAAACAGGATTTGCAACAGCGAAATCTCTATTCTTGTCTCTGTGCCCTCCTCACCCTCCTTAACTACCCTCTGGCTTTTTCTCTTAGTTATTTTTCCACCATTTTCTTTCGACTGTGTGTGATGTCTGTGTATTTATTTCTTATATACGTACGTACTATGTTTTTCTTTTGGAACGCGGGCGCGTTAACTCGGGTCGTGTGCCCGTCGTTGATAAGCTTCCTATCTCTCACTCACCATCCTTCTCTTTCTCACTCGTCTCCATCAACTTGTGTACCGCATATATATAGGCCTATGTTATGTGTACACATAACAACCAACAACCACGTTCGTATCCCTTAAATCAAGGCATTTAGCATTGGGTCTATATAAGCCTATTTATGGTAACACAGAAGACCCTCGCCCTTTTTTTTTATTATTATTTATTTATATATCATTATTCAAAAAAATATGTTGATAAAACCTGACACGTGAACTCCGTCGTACCGATCTAAAGAAAAGCTAAAAAAAAATTAAAAAAATCATTATTTTTTCTTTCTCCTAAAGATTTGCGCTCGAAATATTTCGATCGATTGATTCGCCGCTTGAGCAGCTCCATATCGACCTGATTCTCAGCCGGGATCTTTAGGCCTAAATAGCCTCCCTATCTATCATATAGCTGCTGTGTAGTGTAGATATCGCATTTCTAGCGCCCCTTTTTATTCACCATTTTTTTTCTTTCCAATACAAACATAGGGCTATAGTGTACAGTGGCCGTATATTATATAGGCCAAGAGGGTTTTGATGTGAGAGCGTAGAGGAAATTCCGAGCCATGGTCGGAAAGGAGTTTGGCGCCCTGACGATGGCAAGCCCATGGCTGCGACGCGACTGATAAGAAACAGAGAGAGCAGCAAGTGCGGGCAAAAGCTTCGCAGCCATTTGGCTGCACGAATGGCTGCCACTTTGGCCGACCGACCAGAAACGATATAGTCTCTGCGACCGAACGCGTGAATATCACGCCCTTTTCCAACACCCTCCCCCTGCTCTTATAGTGTTTAGATACACAACAGCACCCTCCCACGCTATATGTATATATGCGATCTGGCCCAGCTTTTCTCATCATCACGTCGTTCCAAGTATTGTTGCCTCTATATAGATGTCAGATGCCTTTTGTGTGTGTGTGAATTCTAACATCACAGTCTAAAAAAGGGAGGGGCAGATTCACAAACATTTTCATGAGGGTATTGAGGAGTCGAGGAGACTGCTGATGTGCACTGCCTTTTTTTTAACATCATCGCGTATGTAGAAGAGCGAATTGTATTGTATATGCTCTTGATTGCACCTCACTTGATAAGGACCGATCGATACAACAGCGTTCAAGTCCATACTTTATTCATTGAAACATGTAAAATTACGATGATGTTGAACCCCTTTTTTTGTTTTGTTTTGTCTATTTTTTGATCGAACCCGCGTCTTCTCTGGGAATGAGCTGGTCTCAGAAAATAATTCGATCCTGGTGGGAAAAAAAATAGCCTCATGTTCCCTCATTAGGCATTTCTTGCAGCATATATAGACATTCTATCAGCTGTATATATAGTTTTCTTTTAATTCAAAATGATCTCGTACATTACGCATGTGTGTACACAGGCCTGTGCTTGTTGTGTAATACACAAAGAAACGCAATCAATATTTGTGTGTGAATAGCACGACGAAAACAAGAAGGAGAATAGCGAACCATTGTTCCGATCACGAACGGAAACTTGATGCAAGGGGGTTCAGAAAGGAGGGCTCTTATGTCAATATTTTATTGATTTAATTACGACAATAACCTTATTATATACTATGCAGTCTGCTGCGTTGATGTTGGGCGTGTGAAGTTGAAGAAAACTTGAATTTCATCCGCTTCATCTCAAGAGGTCAAACAACGTTTGATGATTCCATTTTTTAAAAATGAATTTTTTCTTTTTTTTCTTTTTCTTTTGTGTTATCGAGCTGCTGCTGCTGTTCTGCGCAAACATCGTCAAAGATGAAGAGACACGGCGCAGCAATAAGCGGTCGGGCTTTTATCGATCCTAGACGCGGGATTGGATATATAGCCCTGGCCAGGCAAACTATATGATAATACGAGTGGCAGGAACTCACGCATGTGCATCGCATATTCCCAAAATGGCCGTTTTTTCTTCTTCTTCTTTCTTTTCCTCCCCTTCCTGTGTGAGTCAGCTCACTCAATTTCACGAGATGCCGAATAAAAGAGAGCCCCCCAAAAAAAAAAAGAGCTAAAGAAGAAAAGGAGCCACATAAGATTCTAATCTGATTCCACTTGGCTACGCTATGTCCCGACATATAACCCCCTCGTCCAACCATATAGAATAAATAATTAAGTCTATATATATACATATAGATACGTTTTATGTACACGCATTTTTATTGCCAACATTCTCTTTCCCTGTGTCCTACTGTATTTATATACAAAGAAACACAAAGAAGAAGAAAAAAAAAATGGCGAGAAATATACACATTAGACGGTACGTACCGCTGTTTGTTATCTTGCGAGTTGGATGACTTTCATAGTTCATATATCTTATGGCGGACTCGACTTAAATGCACATTGTTTCTTCTCCCCATCGTGTTTATAGAACAGTGCAAAAGACAAAAACTTTGCCATATAATAAGATGGCGAACAGTGGGGGAATATAAGGGGAGTGAATTAAAGAGAGAGGATATATAGGTTTTCATTGTTCTTTTTACTTGGATGCGTTGCTTCCGGATGATACGCACCAAAAGGAAGGATAAATCCCGCCCTTAATGTGCATATTAGAATACATCCTCGTCTTGCTTATATATGACGATGTTGGTCGTATACACGTTATATTATATCAACACAGTTTATGCTGTTGCGTAATGAGTAGTCTACAGAATGTATATCTCTTTCGGCGATCTTTCTTCTTTTTCTTATACATATTTTCACGCTTTAGTAAATAGATGGATCGTTCCAACACGTATATTATGGCAGTGCCATAGTCTACGCCTACATCGTTGCCGTATACATCAACACTTCCTCTCGTGGGTGTGGCCACTAATACTTTTCATTAGGATACCACGGTGAAACGTGCTGTTGGCTGGCATCACGCAAGATTGCATCGCTTACGAAATGAACGGCCACGCAGAATATTATACACAACCAACCGTTTTACAAAAAAGAAAAGAAATAATATTTACACGTTCAGACGTTGTTACACCTCATTTACATTTTTGCATATAACTAAGCTAGTTAACTAACATAACCTTCATATCAGCTTTTTTTGGCTAGACATTTCTTGTCAACACAAGCAGAACTAATCCATATAGCATTCTCCTATATAATTTCTTTCTTTAATATCAGTTGTTTTTCTCTTGTGTTTCTCATTTGATTTTTTTTTTGTTTACAATACGCAACCGAACAACTGGTCAAATATAATTCAGATTCGAAAAACGATTGGCTCTGTAGATTCCAGCACACGATCAGTCGTTGTTTTCTGTTCGTTTTGTTTTTGTCTTTTGTTCTGTTTTGTTTTCGTTTTTTTTTTTTTATTTGGTTGTGTATAGCCAACAAACAGTGCAAAAGCCGGACTTGTTGACACAAATGAGATGCTGGACGCAGCTGCCTGTTTAGTGGTTTTTATTCATTAGCTCTTGTATATACAGAGAGCCGGTATATACTATGCTGTGGAATGACGTGAAACCTGGTGGGACTTATCGGCTATCCGCGTGTTGGCAGCCAACGGAGAGAACACGATAACGAAATAAAAACAAAAACATAACCAAGAAAACCTGCCGCTTATTTCGTAACGGCCACGTCCGCACTGATTGATGATTCCCGTTTGCCGTCCGTCTCTTACATATATACAATATAACGTTCATCGGCTATACAACCCAAGTTGGTAAAATGCTTAAATTGCTATTTGTTTCTTTTGACCGAAGCGTTTGTTTACAACATGCGCAAAAACTTCCGCTATCGTATCGGCCAAAACTATATTCAAATATATGCACACAAAGGATTCGTGATGAACATGCACATCAGAAATAAAGAAAACTTCATGATTTGTTTGTTCAATGGCTGTTGCCTCGCTATATAATATAGCTGCTACTGTATATGATTGTTTAAAAGATCGACGTATAGAACTTATAACTTAAGTCGAGGCCTATATAGTGACGTGATATAGAGAGCGTTTAGTATAAGACCTAATGCAGTTCGGGAATAATAAAATGTACATCATTCACGTTCCATTTTCCTGTTTGGAAGAACACTTTTCTCTGTATATATATGTCTAATCTATTTATCCTCCGTCAAGGAAAAATTTTCAAAGATTACCATCACCTGATTGTGTGCATATAAATGTGGGTCGGTACGTTCCGTCGTTATATCTCTCTCTTTTTTTTTTTTCTTCTCCGTTTATATATACATGCATCAGACATCGCGGGATACATATCGGCGGTGTGTGTATGAACGACATGCCGCCGCCCGGTTCACACGCATCAGTCAGCGATTCGGATCAAAGTCGATTTATTTCTTTTTTTTCAAACGTTTATTTCTTTTTTTTTTCTATAGTTGTTGTTATTGTTATACTCACGTTGTTGCTTTTCGAGTCACAAGTCTTTCTCTCTGTCTCTCTCTCTCTCCACGACAGTCATATAAGGTCGAATATGGAACCGCGACGGCTCGTTATCGAGCCATTGTGTCGGCAACACACACACACACTAGCATAGTCACAAACGGAATATAAATGCATCGGAAATCAAATGGAGAGGGGGTTGCATTTGAAAAACGAGGGGACTTTTCACCCATTTTTTTTTTCTCCTATTCTTCTTCATGTTTTAAATAGTACAACCATATTTGATTTTACAAGAAGAAAAAAAAAAACTGAGGCTGACACGTGCTTGTGCGAAGCGCGCGACTCAATCCGGTTTGAAAATGTATCGAAACTATTTGAAGGCGGAGTTTGGTCGTGGAAAGGAAATGATTTAAAAAAAAAAAAAATTGTATTTATTTATTTATTTTTTAAAACTTTCTATCGTGGATCTTGCGACATTTAAACAAATCGAATCGAAATAAATTAACAAGTCTCTTCTCCTCCCCCTCCTATTTTTTTTCCTATTTCCTATTCTCTCACGTATACACAAAGCTCACAAATTTATGTCACCGGTCCTCCCCCCCTCTTTCTTTCCTCTCCGGGCGGCACGCCGCTCGATGCCGCCCATTTTTTTTTTTTTTTCAAAAAAAAAAAAACAAAAAACAAAAAACACTAAAGCTTTAAAAATGTATATTTTTATTTATTTAATATTTCTATTTGGTTGTTGTTTGTTTGTTTTCCCCCCCGAAAGTCTTTCTTTAAAAGTTCCATTCTTATATAATACTATACACGGTAATATATCTATACACGTCTCATGTGTTTTGGCTTTTTTTTTTGCCTTTCTCGTAGGGCTGCGTACGTGTGTGTGTGTCTGTGTTTGAATTCAGTTTTTTTTTTTTTCGACCATTAAAAATAAAATTCAGGGAAAAAAAAGGGCAGAAGGGACGAAAAACTTTGGGGGGCTGTTTGTGTTGCGCAGCGGAGGTTGTTTGGACGAAGAAATAAATGACCAGTCAGAAGCTTCTAAAAAAATAATAAAAAAAAATAAAAAATAAGAAGCCCGAAAAGAAGGGAAAATGTCACCCCCCCTATTTATATACACACATACGTATATATATGTGTGTGTATGTTCGTTTTCCGAAAGAGAAGGGTCTTTTCTTTTCCTATAACATTAACGTAAGGTCGATGGTGAGCTTCTTCTTCTTGTGTTTCATAAGTTTTTTTCTTTTTTTTTTTTTTATTATTATATTTTAAAAATTTTTTCCTTTTTCTCCCGGTATTTATATCGCTTGTCACTTGGACTTCGAGACCGGTTTTTTTGTTTTTTGTCTTTTTTTTTATTTTTAATTTTATTTCTCTCCCCCCTACGCTCTTGCCTTTTGCTCGCCAGTGTTCCTCATTTCGTCCGTATATTAGCGTACACGTTGTTATTTTTGTTTTGTTTTTTACATCGATGTGCTGTGTCTTTCCTCTGCAATGGCCGCTCCTTCTCGTAAGAGCCTTTATAAGAAAAAAAAAAAAAAGGTATTTATTTTTATATATAGGACCTGTGTAGGTCTATATACTCTGTTGTCTCCTTGTTTTGAAGGCGCTTTTTTTTTACATTAGAAAGTGATGTGTGTTGGTTCTCTAATCTGAACGAGATTATGCAGACAAGTCAGTGCCTTTTTTTTTATTTTATTTTATTTTTTCAAATCAATTTCTGAGTTTTTTCGAATTAGTTATCGATATGTATATAGAAGAAGCCCGTGCTGGTTGTTTCCCCGCCTTTTGGATTCAATCTGGGGAAATGATGATAAGCTCCACCAGATGTTCACACACACACACATACACATTCCGTTATACGATAAAAGCTCTTATATACGCAATGTCGTAATCTCAATATAGAAAAGACAATACAAAAGGGGACGAGTTTATTATCGAAATGTTCCCACTTGTTTGTCTGTTTCTCTGTCCGCGTTTCCCTCCATAAAACAAAACAAAATGGAACATGTCGGACTAGAAGACAACGTCATAACGGGGCAACTTGCCAATGATGTGCCATATATTACAAAGAAAAAAGTAAAAGAAAGAAAGAAAACTATTGGCCACCACTTGACATATACCTGTCTTTCGCTGTCTATATTACCGGAGGGAAAGGGGACTGTATATTGCCGAGACGTGTTTTCTTTTTCTATATCTGCCTTTTCTTGCAAAAACGCAGTATACTTTCGCTCTAGGCATCTATAATATACATACAACATACATAAATATATATACGTGTGTGAAATGCGTATATAGGTCTCTCTGCGCGCTGATTGGGTACCTTTGATGTTATAGCCTTTTCCTTTTCTTTTTCTTTTTTTTTCTATACCTATTTTTTATTATTTTTCCTTTAAAAAGTCCTTCTTCTCTCACACATACAAAGTCACAGACAGTCTGGACCCCTTCGTCGCATTGCTGACCGGACAGGTTTTTCTTCTTTTTCTTTTCTTTTTTTCTTTGAGTTTCCCACACATTCCCTTGTCCTCCTCCTCCTCCACCCTGCGCATAGTTACACACGCACAAATGAATAAAGTAAAGAAAATAGAAGAAGAAGAAGAAGAAGAAGAAGAGAGAAGTCAACTAAAAACGAACATTTTGGCGCGACAGTTCATTTGGAACGGTGTCACAGTGTCGCAAGCACGCAGACGAAATGGATCACCTACCGTACATCATTCCAGGAACGCTCTTTTTTGTTTGTTTGTTTTTTTTTTTTCTTTTCTTTTGCTTCGTTTGGGAAGTTTTGCCTTTCTAATTCTTCTTCTATGAAAGTCAAACCATCTCCTTTTTGTTTTCATGTTCTCCTGGCTCTCTCTCTCTTTTTGAACTGTGTTCTCACCCGTGTTTGATTGTTTCATTTTGTCTTGTTTTGTTTAATCCTTTAGACGTTCAAAAAATTTGCATTCGTGATGACGACCGGTCCCAATGCGCCGGGAGAAATTACGACGCGCGTCGAAAGATTGAAATATATTATTTTCTTTTCTTTTTTTTTTAAATCCTTTCTCTTGACCGTTTTCTTCTTCTACCGCCCGCATGGGCCGGTTTCGACTCACCTTCTCCAATTATAAAAACGAGATTTCAATTTAAAAACAAAACAAAAACAAAACAAACAAATAAAAACAGAATTTTAATAATAATAATAAAAAAAATAAAATAAAAATAAACAATACGCCCCAGACCAAACAAATAGATATACTCGACAAAGTTTTTTTTTCTTGTTCTTTTTCTTTATTGTTCCATGAATTCTTAATCTCTTTTGTTCCCGATTTCCCCAAGACAGGCGACATAATATATAACTCAAGACATTTTCAAACATGATGTCTCTCTTTTTCTGTCCTCCATATATATATAACTGAACATATTTATACAACTTATCTATACAGGCTAAAACCAAAAAAAGTGTGGACTTTTTTTGTGTGTGTGTGTGTGTGTTATTGTTGCCTTTTTTTTTTCTTCTCTAGTTGCGGGACAATAGACGTGCGCTGAACCCAACGCCGGTATATATACGAAGAGTGGGGGATGTTTGTTTGCTGTTTGTTATGTATATGCAATGTAAATGGGCAAAGCTTATATAAAAGTTATGGGTCTATAATATACAGAGACGGGCAGACACACAAACCAATAGGTGAATCGAACACCCTTGGCTGAAAAGAAAGACACGGTGGCACAATATGTACATCAAAAACCGACAGTGGGTGTTGTGTATATATTTCTATAGGCTATGTGTGTTGTTTGTATATAACACATCAGCATCGCGTGGAGAATAGGCAAATATAATAGCGACCGACGAACAAAACGAAATGTCACCTAAACTATTATTACATCGGGGGAAAAAAAAAGAGCTCTCCATTTTTTTTTTTTGCACCCTTTGTGTGTATATGATGTAATTTGTCAAGTGACCACCGAACGGCTTAACTTGATATAAATACGTGTCTATAATTATAAGGCAATAACAATCATAAACATTTTTCGTTTCTCAAATGTTCTTACAAATGTTGCCACGTGTCCTGTATTCAAACAGCAGTTTAGCACCGCACAAGCCAATGTTGTTGCGCAATTAGAGACTTAAAAATGAAACAATAAAACCTGTCATAAAAAGAAGTCCATCCACATTTCCCGACCATCCAAAAACACAACAACAACAACAACAACAACAAAAAACGAGTTGTTGAAAATAATAAGTCATTGCCGTCGCAACAATGCCAAGTATTTGTTGTCCCCCGCATTTTTATAAACCATTTACAACCCAGTTGATATATACTGTATAAATATATACACACACACAACAGTTGTATCTATATGTATGTAAACTACTCCCGATTGCCAGCTGTTATCTTTCTGCCCACACTATATATACACATTGGACTGTCTCCACGGCCGTTTTTGCTGTGACACGATGGCTCCCTCAACTCCTTTTCCCCTCCCATCACCTATATGGTGGCCATATCTAAAAGTCCGTATAGTAGCCTACACAGTCGTCAACCTGAAAAAACCGCAGATGCTGTAATCTAAACGGCAGAAACTATATGTCAACGTATATAGGTCTATATATATATATCGTCCGCTTGAAAAGGTATATATATGATGCAGCAGGAGTTTTAAACGATTGGCTGTATCTCTTTTGCCCCTCTGTGTGACCTGTGTGTGTGTGTCTATATATCCTTTTTTGTTATTGACACAATATATATATATATAAGTACATGCATTTATGCAGCAGAGATTGGCTTTTTAAGCAAATGTTTTTCGGGATGCTGCGGCTGTGGCACCCGTGGGGCCATCGGTCGGGGAGGGCACAGTTTTGCTATTCAGCCAGCATTGGGGAGGAAAGAAAAAGAAGAGTCCTCTTGTATTTATTTGATAGTGTCTATATAAATTGAGTTGCGATGGGTATAATATAAGTATATACATCTCTCTCTTGAGAGAGAGAGAGCGTGATGGTGAATTGCGTCATTGTTCAACTCATTTGCATTGGCATTGCTCGTCGCCAAAATCGAAAAGAGTCGACAAAAACAAAAATCTTTTGTTCGATTCATTTTATTTTCTTCTTCTTTTCTTGTTTTTCTCACCATCATTTATTATATAGACGCAGCATTCTTGTTGCCAGTTTTTACACAGTAGAACCGGTAGCCCTAACATGGTGTCAGAGTGCGAAAACACAAGACGAAATGAATATATTAAAAAAAAAAGGGCGGAAAAAAGGGGAGAAACATGCGAAAATTGACTGCCTCTATTATGGAAATTTTATTTTTTTTTTAAAATGTGGGGGAGTGAAATGAAATAGAAAAAAAAAACAGGAGTGTCGTCAGAGTATAGAAGCTATGACTGTACAGGCCTACTGGAGAAGCAACCCCCCTCCTCTCATTCCTCTGCTACACACACACACAAAAAAAGAAAAGAATTGGGGGTGGTGCCCACAGCTCAGTGGGCGGTATAGGCCTGTGTTTAGAAAAAAAAAAAAAATAGGGAGACCCTTTTTATTTTCTTGCCCATAAGTCCCACTATTTTATTTCATTTTATTTGCTTATTTTATTTCGTTCTGTGTGTTGTTGTTGGGTCGTTGGCGCAGATTAGTATAGGCCCATACGTATACACGTATATAGCAGCAGCTCTGAATTGTTCAGCTGCTCATCGGAACAATAGGAATTTATATACAGGCGCGTGGCTTGATGGCCACTTCTTTTTATTATTTCTTTTATAAAGCAATTTTCTTTTTTTTTTCCTTTTTTCGTTTTTGTTTGTTGTGTTCCTCCTCCTTCACAGAGCGACAAGACCCACCAAAAAAAAGGTGAAGGCACATAACCTATGTGCGTTCGATTCTTTAAACTATCGTGCTGTGGAATTGTTATTCTTTTTTTTCTTTTTCTTCTTCAAAGTGTAACAATAGGCACCTCTGACCTCTAACCGATTTGAAGGGGGGGGTAAACAAAAAATGGGTAGTGCTCAGTGGGCGCCATCATTTTGACGCCAACCCGAAAAAGAAAAAAAAAGACTTTGAATAGAAGAAAAAAGCCTTTCCTTATATTCTTGTTTTGTGTATAGTTTGTTTATTTTGTGTTTGTATACGTATATATAACTGTTTGAAGGACCCCTGTCTATGATGTTTTGATTATTGATCAATGACTGAACTTGTGGCCCTTCTTATTTCTTTTCTTTCTCCCTATCCTATTCATAGTGGAATTTTGTGTGTGTTCAACAATTTGTTTGCCGTGTCAACTCGACTGAATACAATGATTATTACACACTGTTCATGTATAGATTCCTGCAAACATCACACACACACATAAAACTAAAATATTATCGAACAGGTTATAGACTTATCGCTTATATAATACGGGAGAATGGCGGAGCAGACCTTGTTGTTTGCCATTTTTATACATGTACAGACATGTTCACTTGATTATAGAACACTGGCCTCTGATATATGCGAACTCGGGCTGCGAGCCGCACGGAACCGTTACGACACGTTAAAAGCCTACAAATAAAATAAGATAACGCTGTATAATCTTGATGCGCTTATAGAGCGTTAAATAATATAATCGGGCATGTATATATAGACTGTATATTATGTTTGTCGCTATTTTACCATTGAGGTCCAAAACGCGTATCGATTTCCGCCGGAGTCTTATACATTTAGAATCCCCCTGTTTTTATATACATACGTATTGAACAAAGTGTATCTTAGACGCACGTATGGGCTATATAATTGAAGGAATGAAACCAGCGAGAGCATCGGAGCGCATCTAAACCCATTACTTTCAAGTCTGTGATCTCATATATATATAGTGTATACGTAAGGATTTGATTTTATTTGTGTTACTTACTGGAGACCTGGTCCTTTTTAACCAGCTTTCTTTTTATTCGGCGTCTTATCGAGCACGGGCTGGATCCTATACGGTGTCCGAGAAAACGGGGGCAAAAACAAGTGAGCCGCTTTAATATTTTTTCTACAAGTTCGTTCGGCTGTATGATAATATAACAATCCCCATCGAGTGAGGATATATGGCTAACGAGCTCGCATTAGTGTGTAACATAGAAAATGTGATACCTCCACTATACTCTTGTATAGAGGGATGTTTTTAAATATATACAACAGAAGCGCACAAGTTTGTCGGCTCATTGATCCGCACGGGCTCTCCGTTTACGCAAAAAGGCAGAGGGTCTCTAAAGCTTTGGTCTATTATATCTAACTAAAAAAGACAAATCTTTTTTTTTCTTTCTTTTCCAGCGATTTGCATTTGAATAAATGAAAGATTGCCAAAATCGGCGAAGAGAAGCAATGGAAGCGCAATAGGAAAAACATCGACCTGACAATGTGTTTACATCATTTATGTAAGACCCAACAATAGCAAAAAGAGAAATTTTCAGCCACTATAAGTTGCTTCCCTGACGTCCTCCTCTTGTTGTGCTCTCCTACATTTGTTTCGATGAATATTATAATAATCATAAGCAGCTATACATGGCCCTATACACTCTGAAGGTGTGCATACGTGTACACATCCATAATTCTATCGTGTACATACATGTATATAGTGTGTGCGTGTCATTGTCGAGTGTAATCGCCGTTCGATCGCATCTTTTGAAACCCCCTACAAGTTCGTCTATTGTCGAGTTTCTTTCATATTTTCTTCCTTTTTTTTCTTCTCCAACGTCAGAGAGAGAAAGAGAGGCCGAGAAAAATAGATGGAACGCGGTGAGACTGGAGAGCTGATCGAGGTAGATGGGAGCGACGATCCAAAGAAGAGCAAAGGCCAGTAGTTCATCTATCAGAGATCGTCACTACTGATACATTCACGCATATGGTCCACAATCCTATATATGTGCTACAGTCTTTATCTACTTCATTTTTTCTTTTTCCCTTCTTCTTCTTCCACTTCTTATACATTTCGATCATATTCAAAAGGCGTGTGTTTCTTTATTCTTCCATCAGCCTAAGAGGGGTAAAAAATCGAATATAATAGAGTGACAACACAGCAGCAGTAAATTGAAAATATAAAAAAAAAACGGATAAGAAGGAATAAATATATATATATAGAGCGTCCATCTGTCGCGATGCGATAGGCTCTGCTATTTTCCATGTAAGTCTTCCTTTTTTTTCTCTCTCTTTCGATAAGAGAAATTCAAATGTATATATTCGTCATTGTATGGGTGGCAACAGCAGCAGGATCTTATTATATTTGGGACTGTGATACACAATGAAAGAGACCTATACACGGTAAAAAGACACCACAATCTGATTGCCATCCAACTGGTCGCGCGCCCGCTTCATGTACTTTTTTTTTTCTCTTTTACTTAATGCACACACCAACGAACGGCTGCATATATTTATCAAGAATCTGATGTATTATCTTCCTTTTTTTTTTTTTAGATTTTTTTACTAAGCGCTTCCCCCATTGGCTGCTATTTGTAGGCCTATATAGGAAACGCTCTATAAAGAGCCTATACGTAACGACCATACGACACTCTGTTATCATTTCGTTTTCCTATTGGAATTTCAGTTTTATTTTGGAAGGCCTATAAAAATAAAAAAAATAAAAATTCTTTCTATGTAGCGGTCGCAGCATCTGCCATCTTCATTTTGTAATGACAAATGATTATCTCTGGAATGTTGTTATATATAGAAAAAAACAAATATGTATAATAAGATCCACACACAAAAATGCGCGTCTCTCGAGTCCCATATGTTGAAACGAGAAATGATTCTAAATGGATCACCAAGCGAGACTGAGTCTAACTTGACAACCGGCAAATTTCATTTGACTGCTGCTATGATGGGATTTGATTGTCATATATATATATATCACGGATATACATAGTCAAATGTGTATACATCATTTAAAACCAAAAAAAGGCAGTGGTTTAAGTAAAAATAAAGAATATTCCCAAAACTATTTACAAAAATAAAGATGCAACCTTCGTTTAGAGGCGCAACATTTCGTGCGGGACCGACAGGAAGGACGGAAAGGAATGATTGAAAAAAGACAAACGGAGAAGAACGCGCTATGCGCAACGGAGCGCATCCGGTTTCCGTCCGTGTGTCTATATGTACAGTCGTTGTGTGTGTGTATATAGAGCCTATACAGACACATCATCATCATCATCCAGTCGCGGTATATTGTTCGGCATTATTACGCATGGCGAGAGAGCGACGTCTCGCGTCGCTGGACTTTCGCAATGCGCCACACAATCCCACGAACGACGTTTGGCCCAACCAAATAGATATCCCATGTTAGTCTGCAATGTATATATATGTTGCATACCCCCATATCCAGCGAAATTTCATTTATAAGAATTTTTTTTTTCTTTCGAAAAGTAAAACAAATAAAAATGAATATTTTTTATTCGAAAATATTATTATGCATTTTTGGGAAACAAAAAAAAAAAAAAAAAAAAGAAATGAAATGAAAGGAGAAAATAAAAAGAAGAATCAAATGGAATGAAATAAAAGAAACAAAACAAAAGAGAAGTAAAAAAAAAAAAGATGGAGAAAGGAAGGTTTGATAGCATCGCTATTTTAGCTTAAGCTATTGGCCCATAAGACAAGAGGGAGTGCTGCTGCTGGGAAAAATATATAAAATAAAAGGACGCAGAACAACACACACACACATATATATCGCTCGTCGTCCCCCCCTTCTTCTTCCTGCGGAATAGCCTTCAAGTCTGGCCGTCGCGTCGAGCAGAGCAGCCTCAACAACACACGTACTAGACAGCTAAGGAGAGGAAGAAAAAAAAGAGCAGCTTCTATGCGCTTTGGTTTTAAATCCCCCGTCGAGAGTGTCTTTCTTTTTCTTTATTTTCGCCAAGAAAAAAAAACCACCACGTACACATACTATAACGCCCATTGTCCCGTCCCTGTCTCTTTATTGATGGGCTATATGCACAGCCAAAAAAAAAAAAAAAGGGAAAAAGAAAAGAAAAAGAGCCAACAGCTCAACTTATTCTTAAAACAATCAATGGAATTGCTGGCCATCACCGCAGACTGGCGACGGACCTTCTGTTTTTTTTGTTTTAAATAATAAAAGAATTTTTATTTTTCAATCCTCTTTCTTCACCACTTCCCGTCCGACTTCCGAATTTTTTAAAATCATATCCCCTTTTTTTTTGTGTTTCCCTCATCAACGTCGGAATCGCTCGAGACCAAAAAAAAAATGCCACTTATTAAGATTGCAGTCTATATGGACTTGTGCGTGTGTCCATCATCCCGCTGACAGTTTCTCTCCTTCTTCACTGACTGGCACAGTTTTGTTTTATTTGCCCACGACCCCCAATCGCGAAGAAAAATGGCTATAGTAGACTAGATATATTTGCCTATATCAATCGCAGGCTTTTTGTTTTTTGTTTTTCCTATATGTATAGACATTTAAACTGGGCATCGTATAAATGTAAAACAAACAAAAAAAGATGACTGCCTTATCGTATGATTGTCTCTTTGTCCTTAATAGTATCACATATATAGACATGTTGATGCTATTGGTCGGCAAGATGGATATCGCTACCTCTTTTTGTTTTGATATTTTTTTTGTTATTTTTCATAGGTTAATAAAAATGAATTGATGTTGAGAAAGATGGCCAAAAC
Source organism: Daphnia magna (assembly GCF_020631705.1). Lineage (NCBI taxonomy): Eukaryota > Metazoa > Arthropoda > Branchiopoda > Diplostraca > Daphniidae > Daphnia > Daphnia magna. The sequence goes on along the minus strand of NC_059185.1, from coordinate 9,929,609 downwards.
ATTGGAAGAAAAGAGAGAGAGGAAAAAAAAAATCATCCGAGTTTCATGGTCGACTATATTAGCGTTAGCAGATAGCCGCACTTGGTTATATGTTACATATAAAAAGGACAAATTGAGTTGTTTTTTTGAATGGAAACAACGGACATTTTTCCGCGCTCAATTTTGCGCGCGCCAGATAACGCCGGAATGTGATGCAATCTGCAGAGCTTGAACTGCTGTTTTTGTTGATTAAAAGAATTTTTTAAAAAAAAAAAAAAAGGTAAAAAGAGCGAACGATTTTATATAAAAGTCCTCCATTATGCGGGTACGATCAAAACGTATACGACAGTTGACACGAATGTTCTTTGTTTTGTTTTTTGTTTCGCCTCTTGTCATCATTCTTTTGATTATATATATACGCAGACATTCGAAAGATATACACACGTACATCGGACGAAAGCGTTATATATATACATTGATTACTTAATAGAAATAGCTGATGCAGAAGTGCTGGTGGAACACCGTATAGTTGACACATCCTCCGTTTGGTCGACCGCGGTTTTGAAGAGACACGGCGCCGTACTGTCTCTGTATATACCGTCGCTGATGTCACGAAAGGACATAGAAACAATAGCCCCGACAAACATCAGGAAAAAAAAAAAGGGATCGAACTCTGCATAGAAAAAAATGCCAAACTGTAAAAACAAAAACTGAACGACTTACACACAAAAAAAAGGAAAGAGAATTCTTGATCTTGTTGTTCATTCTTCATTCTTCTATATCGAGTTTTCGTGATCAATTGAAGACCACACGCGAAGCTCCCGAAACAATTTTTTGTTGTTGTGGTTTCCTTTATATACAACGAACCACTCGCTTTCCCGTTTCAGCTCAACATCAAGAAGATCGATATACCACGAACTTGTATTTCATTCCACTCCAATGGGCCCGCGCTGTCAATGGCGTACCGGTACAACCAACATATCTCGACAGTTTCGAGGAGCTCTTCTTTTTTTTTCTTTTTCTAATATTCCAAGAATTGATTATTATTTGATTTGATTTTTTAAATTCGATCCAAAGTTTTATTTTATTTTATTTTATTTTTTTGCTTTTGTATTGCGTCAAGTTTAACACAAGACACAAGAGAAAGGAGAGCGCGCCATGTTGTCTCATTTTCAATTCTATTTTGGCCTCTCTCTCTTATTTCTTATACGTACAGTACATACACACACAACTCATTGGGCTTTATTTATTATAATATTATTTTTTTCAATGTTCAATTTTCTATTCTATGCCAACAACATTGTTCGGGTCACGAAGTAGGACGTGCTCTATCACATGATCGACCCGGACCAAACAAGCGCGTCCGTGCCCCTCTCCAAAACATCTCGCCCTTTGACTATTATATTATTCTCTTCTGTGTTTCTTCTTCTATCACTTGTTAATAACTTTTGATTGTGTCTGCCAGTGGGAGTTTTTTTTTAGGGGGGGGGGGGTGCTTCTATAGTTGATATATATTGGGTCCCCCCCCCACTCCTAAAAAGAAAATAGATTTACTACATAGGGGTGGGCGATGTCGTTTTTTCTTATTCAAGTGGCAACGCAGATGATTCACGTCTTCCAACCGCATTGAATTCTCTTTCCAAAAACAAAAAACAAAAATGAAGATTCAATCCCGACACAAAATAGACCATGACTATAAGAGATGAAGAGCACGCGATTGTCTTTCTTTTGTGATTCAAATTTTGTTCTTATTCAAGGAGAGTTATATTATATGATTTTGCATCTATATAGCGTTGCGTAAGAAAGAGAACAACGCAAACACAACCCACACACAGGTGAGGTGATGAAGAGGGAAATGATTAAAGATGAAAGTTGCACGATGATTTCAATTGACTTTGCAAGTCCCCCCCTTTTTTTGTGTGAGCACAAGTGCCAGTGTGTTTGTGGAAAGCCCTTTATCCTTTGGCTGTCTCGTCAATTGTGTGCCATTGTACGTCCGTTTTTGTGTGTGTTTAGTTTAAAAAAAAAAAAAAAAAAAATGGCTGAGGACTCCACAGAAAAGAAAGGTCTACTACATACAGAACAATATAATAAAAAAGTTGTGAGCGTGCCCGGTGGTTTCTTTCCTTATTTTCCTCCTCATATACTTTCAAGCCTTCTTGCCAGGCTCTTTATGTCTACCAATATATATAGCCGTGCCGTATGTGACAAGAATTGTGTATATAGTAGGAAAAATCGAAAAAAAGAATAGGGGGTTGGAGGTTGGACTATACAGACGAGCTTTCTCACCAAGGGGGGGGCTGGCTCCTTGTCACAATTCGCCCTCCCTCTTCTCTACACCCCCATCAAGTCGAATGTTATATAGTTTTGGCTGACAACGTCCTTCCACATAGCCTACCATTGGTTATACAAATGTTTAACTCAAAGAAAAAAACTCGCAAAGGTCGGTGCGGGCTGATGTAACACAGAAAACAAGAGAACAAAAAAAATAAAAGAGAAAGAGAGAAAACAATGGGTCAGGGGAAACGCTTGACCAAACAGTGCCATTAGTCACTATGGTTACCTCATGTGGTGGGTCAGTGAAAAAAAAGGGAGTGGGAAATCGGTGTAGGAACAAGAGACACCGCTGCACTTACAAAAATGGCCGCCGCTCTTTTGAATTAAAATTAGAGAAACAACTTTAGTTTGAAACATTTTTTGTTTGAAATCGTTTTAGCTTGTATATATAGATCGATTGTTTTGCACGTTGCATCGTCCCTGTTGATTACAGTCAATAAGGCAGGTGTATATTGCGATGGACAAGATTCTATTCAAATCGTTTTCCCCTTCATCTCCTTATCCGCCTTCCCCCTCCCCGCCATTGAATTCTTGTGAATATTTTTTTTACTTTTATCAGGGACAACTCATCATCGTGTTTCGTTGGAGGCCCATAGAGAGAAAGGTGGAGGATGTATTATAGCCTTTAAACAAAAAAACAAAAAAAGATGAACATCGCACGTTGGCACACATCGAAAGGTGTGAGAGATGATGAGGAAAAAGAAAGAAGGAGGAAGAAAACAACGTTGGTCGTCACACATAATCAAAACAGCCATCGCGTTAAGGGATTATAGGAACACGATGATTGGCCTCTAATTGAATGAAGATACGCCTCCCCTCTTGATATTTTCTTTTTTTTTTCTTCTTCTTCTTTTCTAATCTCGAGTCTCGTAAATCAAAAGCATCAAGATCGTCCGAGTCCGTCAAAATATTGGATTTACGACAGTGTCGTATAAACGCGGGGAGAGATAGAGAGCTGGATATCAACTTGGATATCCACCTCGAGTTTGTGTGATGAACGCAGCTGCAGCATGCGATTTATAATTACAAGGTGGACGGGGGGGTATTCATTAGTGTGTGGCTTGCATGTGTTTATATTCCAATCAAATAAGAAACAAATTTCAATTGCAAATGACAAGAACAGCAGACGTGCGAAACAGTTGCAATTTGAAGTCTGAGTGGTCAGCAGCCTTGATCGATTGCAACAGCAGCTAGTCGTGATTAATTCATTTCTATATCTCTTGAATCCAATCTGAAATGAAATAGAGTCGCGGTTCTCGAGCGCTGCGGTCGGTTCTTCTGGGAAGTGTAGACTCTTATTGCCAAACTTCTGTTTATACATGCAGAGTAGATAATATACGTGACTGGAAAGCCAACCACAGGCGCAAATGACGTAACGGTAGCCGCGTCATGTGATGAATTCAATTCAATTTGATCACAGTCAATCTACAATATAAAATAGGAGGAAAACGAATGAAAATATCAAATCAGCTGATTTAGAATGTGCCACCCATGACTGATTTGAGCGAATATTTCTCGCATTTTTCCTCACATTGCGCCTGTGAATCTTGGACACGGCGATGACGTGCGGATGTGATAAGATTTAATTGATATACACTGTGCCGACAGCAACAACGGAAAAAGGGAGATGCAGCATCCCCCCCAACCCCCAAAAAAATGAATGTGTAAAAGACACAAGGCCGCGTTCGCCTACTGTTTATTTACATATGCGTATACAGCCGTACACGAAAAAAAATATATTTATACATGTATTCAACGGTTAGAACGACAGGGTCCATTTTGGTCAGCATTATTGGCACGTTTGCATCTTGATAACGTTTGAAACGCGCATCAACCACTAAAGTCCCGGAGCTGACACTTGAAGCGCCGCTCCCTTTGCTTTTTGCTGCAGTGGCTCTCGGCCAACCAAATAATAAGCCATTCTTTTTGCCTTCCTTTCTTGTTAGTAAAATAGGCTACACAGAAAGACCTGGAAAAATGTAGAGAACATCATTGGGAATTCATCGTGATGCTCACGAGGGCATGACAGAGCCAGCTGAGCGGAATATTTCAATCCGGTTGGTGGCTATTCGAACCAGTAGCCGGAACACTAGTCATCATTATAAGTCGTCTCCTGCAGCGCCATTTTTTCCAAAAATTTATTTATTTTTTTAATTACAAAAATCTATAATGCCTCACTGTCTGCTGTACATAGTCCCCCCCTCCCCCACCATTTTTAAAAGCTCTTGTTTTCTAGAGAAGAGATCCCCGGGGTCGCTTGCTTGTCTTCAACACCTTTGCACTCCAAATATTGACAGTAGAGAAGACAAAGGGGATATGGTCCTGGCAGTCCGCACGTCCAATGCTGCCCAGCCATCGTATATATAAGAAACTGCATTATAACTGTAAAGATTAACAGACCCTATATACAGCTCAACAATCTGTGCTTTTTTCATTTTCTTTCAATTGAAAGAGCACGGGCGCGACGAGACGAGACGGAAGTGAATGGATGAATCTCTTCTTCTTTTTTCCCTCTTCATAGGCCATCGAGTTAAGCACACAACCACCAAAGGGTTATACACACACACACACACAAGCTTCTGAATAGCCTTTTTTTTTTTTTTTTCAGGCCTCATTCAGCAGCCAAGTAGCAGCCAGCAAGATCCCATCATCATCTTTTGGTCCTTTTTTTTTTCTTCGTCTTGGTGGGGGGCTAATGCCCAGTGTCGCCGTGCTTATATTTTTGTACACACCCCCCTCCTCTATATTCACCTGGAAAAAAAAAAAATGGTGAGTTTTAGGCCTATGAATGTGGATAGGAGACCCTGGAGACTTGAGGTCCCATTTATTTTGTGCTGGAACAAAAAGTGTTTTTAAAATATAGTTTTTTATTTTGTGTTTCTTTCTTTGTGGTCTATTGGGCTGTGTATAGGCCACTGTGTGTTTGATAGGCTATGGGGTCATATACACATCTATGCGCAGTCCCATCAATTTATATACCTATAGAGCCTTTATTATGGTCAATGCGTATGTGTACATCAGCCAACTGAAGCGCTTGTTGGTTTTCCATGACTGACTTAAATCTGACTCTAATCCTCTTGTTTGGACTGTTGGTGAACAACAGGAAACAATGTAGTCTATATACATTTTGGATATATATATGGCTATAATAAATGGGCAGTATATTGTATACGATCTCTGATGGAACTGGGCGGATGGCACAAGTAATGGAGTCACGTCTAAAGAACAATGCCATGTGCGCTGTCTATAGCTGAGAGTACGATGACATTTATGTTGAAACTGTATAGAAGGAAACAGACTGGAAGGTTACAAACTGTGTTAATAATGGATGCCTCTGATTGATCGACGCAGTCTTAGATCTTATGCCGACGCGATATGCAATCGTGTTTTTTATTTAAAAAAAAAAGGCGTTGGCTCAATATTTCGTCCCAATCTTCATCGCGATTCGTCAAAGCAAAAAAAAAAACATGTTTATTATGGATGCAAATACATCATTTAGCGTACAGCAATTTATGCAGTATATAGAAGAATGTAAACATAAATTCATTTTTGTTTTTTAAATAGATAAATTGATTCGAAAAGTCACTCACCCCACTCGCCAAAAGGAAAGGAAAGGACAAGCTTACATATATACACGAAGGCCAACGAATCGTGCTGTTCTATATAGGATGCGAGATGACGGGGCTAGAGCAAACGTTATCTCTCTCCCAGGACCTATATAATAGAAGTTGGAGAGACAAGAGACAACGAAGAGAAGGGGGGAGAAGGAAAAACAAAACAAAAGAATTGTCACAGTTTTATAGATCCATGGTGGCTTGGTCTTTACTACATTCAGGAGTAATAGCCGCACGGCTGGTGCTCTACTCCGTCCGGCCCCAAAAACTGTTGAAAATTCAAAAAAGAAAAAAGGGGGACACATACAGTTTGATAGTTGTAGACGCATTTCATGCATACATAGCCGCCGTTTGATGTTATCTGACGACGGTCACTATATATATATCTTAATACGCATTCAAACTGTGTATATATATAGAGCCTAAATAAAATATAGGCCTACATGCAGTTCTTCGTTTCCCTTTTATTTTTTTTTATTCTCTTTTGTTCAAACGTGCTGCACGCAGGGCCGTGAAACATACGACCATACTGTGCTGTATATGTATTTATTATTATTATTTACTAAATGCACCACCAACATAGGTAGGCTATATAGTAGCACCAGCTGTCTGTTTATACATATAGTGTGCCCAACACTATCAAATAGAGCAGCCTATTATAGGCTATATCTAAATAGATATATAAATATGTGTTTTAATTCGAAGGAGACTTCAACTTGACTGAGGCAGTTTAACACAAATAGACACACATGTATACAATATATTACTATGGCGTCTAGTATAGTCTAGTATAGTATATATAAAAGAGAAGAAAGAAAGAAAAAGAAAAATTAAAGAATATAAGATGAGGGAAAGAAGAACGGGCGAGAAAATCGAGAAAGGTATAAGGGGAAAAAAAAAAACGGGGAACTTTATCAAGGTTCGGGATCGGTGCTGCTCCGTCTTTTTCTCTTTTGGACAGACGGGCCAGCAAGCTAGAGCTGGAACGCGAGACAGAAAAAAAAAAAAAAAACGTGGAACATGTGCCATCTTTCTCCCTTATTCACCCACCACCCTCTTTCTTTTAGTCTTCAACAGTAAACAGCTATACGTGTGTACGTTCCGTATAGGACATGTGATAAATGTTTTCTCTGTAACGTTCGAAATAACATTCGAGTTCTTCTTTTCTTTTTTTTTTTTTGACATATACTGCCCTTTTGCCTTTTTTTTTTTCCTTCCTTCTTCTTGTGTTTCCTTCACTGTGGGCCCCCCTCTCTTCTTATATATATAATACATATATATATACTGTGCTGTATTCGATCTACAACTTTCTCTTCCGCCTGGCCGCTAATATTAATCGATTGCAATTGGGTTCAAACTGCTGATTACCTTTGCGATTAGATTAGCCCTTCGTCGTAGATCAATCTGTCTCCGACTTCGGGTCCACACTATATATAACAACGATATAGTAGCCCAGTATACTATAGTATATACGTATAACTTATATATATACGTTTACAATGTCCCCATTTAAAAACAATAATAAAATCTATTAGAGTCGTCCATACAACTGCGCAGTTTCTATTGCAACACGTTGCATCAATTGGAAAGCCCCAAAAAATGTAAATGTTTCAAAACTATGATTGCCGCCATTTTTAAAAAAATGAAATTCAAAAATGTTGAATTGAAGCCTTCATGATTTCGGTGTGTGACTGGCCGTGTGAAATGCACGCATGCTAATAGTGATGAGGGGGGTTGTGTCAGAGAGAAGGATGGACCAAAAACGAATAGATGGATGAAAGAAAAAATAATAATTCTAGAAGTGAAATGCCGCTGCCTTAGGGTTGACGTCACTCTCTTGTCTCGCCATCTCTCTTTGATGCATAGTCCTCCTCGGCTTACCGGATAAAATATTCTTCTTTTCCCTTTTCTTAATGGACGTTTAACCTTCTTTTCTTCTGCTTCTCTTTTTCCCGAACTATTTTTTTTTTTTGTTGTTGAAGAAAATCAAATAGCAGCCATTTGCCGAGAGCTGCTAGAATATAAGAGTGTGTTTATTATCATACATCCACCAACGACGCGTACATTTAAGAAAGAAAAAGAAAAAAAAAGAAAAGAGGAGGAGGGTATATAATACAATAGAAGGAGATGGCCACTTTGTGCTGCCACTGCGTCCGCATAAGCGATGGCAGTCAGCAAGACGAGTGAACTTATAAATGGTGGCATGTACACACACACACACATTGACCTTAAACTGACCTGGCGGCATTGGATAGAGAAAACAGTCGGGCCGTTTAAGAGCGGAAAAAAAAATGTATTTAAGGCGAGGCAGAGGTTATATATTGTATATGTACAGAAAGGCAAATGATGGGGAAAGAGCACTTACTTGCCAATCATTGCTGCGGTGCAACATGTCAAAAGGCATGAAATACTTTCTTATATACATTCACTTGCTGTCCATCCCTTTTCATCCTGCGTATAGACCCTTTACATACCGCCAACATTTTTGTCTTTCTCTCTTTTTGACAAGAGAAAATAACTCGCATCTTTATCCGTCTATAATATAAACTTCCCCCTCCGAAGTTGATTTCCCGGTTGAGATTAAGACGTTATATATATCTTCCGTACTGATCAACTATCTTTCCCCCCCCCCACACACACACATGACCTTTCTCCCAATTTCTTCTATACTTTTCCAACTACTCGCCGCGTCTTTTAAAAACAGTAAAAAAAATAAAAAAAATTAAAAAAATAAGAATGTATTCATCATTTTATAGACTGGCATATTGAGAGGTATAAATCGATTGGCTGCGAAACGATTCGATTCGGCAAATTTCCACACACGATGCCGCAGCACGCGAAACACAAAGGGCTTTATGTAATAATATCTATCAAAGTCTTTTGTATATATATGTACTGTATACCCATTCTGACTGTGTGTATGCATCATACATATATAATCCATGCCGTGTATAGGCCATAGAGAGTTTTGGGAATGAGCTGCTGGGTGCTGGAATATATACGGAACTTGCATTCTTTGCGGGATCTCTTGCCGCGCGCGGCCACTATAACGCAATGACATTTACTGCCCTCATAGGCGAGCGGGGATATCATCATGATGGATGTCAACTCTTCATCGTCCCTTCCTCCATGTATATTATATATACTGTATACGCCATTTATGCATAAGCTATAGCTCGGACCTTATAGGCTATATATATACGAGTAAACATCCAACCCCGACTGATTTTGATTACAGATAATGCCGGCCATAGAAGACGACCCGACTGTTTGTTGCATTTTTGTTTTTAAACATATAATGCACGAGCATATATATATATATCTAAGACTATATGGAAAAGAGGCTTCTATATACACACAAGAGTTTGATTTTTGCTGCGTGAGAAGGACGAAGAAAGGAGGCCCTGGCGATATGCGATTTCTACCGCTAGATAAGAGATAATATAACATCCGTATTAAATTTTATGTGATGTTGTCGTTTCCTCCTATATAACCTCAACTCCCCCCGTCTTCTGTATGTATGTATATGTTTGCCCATCTTCCTCTTTTTGTCTGTTTTCTCTGTTGGATATATGCGTTTTGCTGGCTCCTGCTGCTGCCGTTGTTTTCTTGCTCTCGCTGTTGCAGCTTCTGCTATGTCGCCTGATGGAACGTTGACATGATGCATGAGCTAGAAGTTCGTCTTTTCCCCTTCGTTATCAAGACGAGATATCACCGTTTGTGCTATAGAGTTTCTTCTTCTTCTTCTTTCTCTTTTACTTCCCAGAGTTTTCAGCCATCACATCGCTGCTGTGGACATTTTTTTTTGTTTTCCTGCTTTCCTTTTCCTCTCGCCCTCTTCTTTTTTTTTGTTTCCCTCTTTCTTCGTCGTCTCTTTTTTTTTAAGGGGTGGTTAGTTTTCTTTCTCGCGTTCTGGAACTCCGTGACACGGTGGTTGGTTAGTGAGCGGCCAGCACGCAAATCAACAGAGCGACAGTTTGATTGTATCCGATATGGCATCAGAGATGAGACAAGAACAAAAAACAAACAAAAAAAAAAGGATAATGAAATACAAATCTAAATATTAAAAAAAAAAAAAAACAAACAACAGATACACACACACAAACATACAGAAAAAGAAAAGAGAAAAATATATAACCGTCACCCCCCTCTGACGCTACCGAAGCGACCGCAACACACGACGACACACGAAGATGGAATAAATAAGGAATTAAACTATACAGGGTAAATAGACTGATGTATACGCAGAACCAGAATAGGACAAGAAAAAAAAACAAATCAAGCAAAGAAATTCTTTTATTTTGAAAGAGACAAAACAAAAGGGGAAGAGAAAACGCGGACAGCCACTCGACATAGTTTGTTCTCACGATCGAATCTAACTATATATAATAGATGAAGCCAAAAAGATTGTGTATACAAGCGACAAGAACCTTTGACAATCCACCAAACCACGAATTAAAAAGAAAAGACTTGGCATTCTCAAGGATATAAGCAATGGATGTACAATAAACACGTCGAATAATGAGCAAACACGCGCACGACCGCAAGAGTTCCAAACGCAGCGTCTATATAGTCTACCTATAGACTATATCAAACAAAACAAAATGCTAGAAACAAGTTTTTTTTTGTTTTTTTTTTCCTTTTCCCGTTGATCCCGTTTGTATATATATAGTCTACTCAATTATATTTACTTTGTATAGTTTATACATTTTAAGGGTCGCATATATACACCACTTTATATTATTTATGTGGTAGGCCCTATATAATACACGATTGGCTTTGTTGCTATATAGCCTACGCCGGCCTTTTGTATTATAGCATCAGGTTGGTTTTGCTTTTGTTTTTTGTTTTTTGTTGTTGCTCTTTAACATTTCAGATTTTTCCGATCGATATTATGTTGACCAAAGTCGTGCGTTCCACTATATACATGTACAGCCTATCTGCTATATAGCCTATATATAGGTCTATAGTCTATATATATAACAAACAGGAATAGATGGCGTTTAACGACTAATCACTCGACCGCTTTGAAGTCTATATCTCTTGAAGAACATCAACATGACTTTGATTAATCTCTCGGTGTAAATGTATACTATACACATCGCTCTTGTACACATTTCACACGCGTCCTTTTATCGCCGTGCGCGTAGGCCTCTTTTGTTGTAGTGAATCTGACGTTATCATTAATGTCTCTGCTTGTTGCCGGAATTTTCTTATTCCCTTTCCGTATAGAGTGCCCGATTTAGTCATCAGATATAGACGTGTCTAAACGGAGATTCTTCCACAATTTTGTTGTTGTGTTGTTCATAATTGAATCGAATGTCCAATCATTTCTATATACTGAACCTTAAAACAGTTTTTTTTTTTTTTAAATTCTATCGGATTGTGCGCTGTTCTTGTTTGATGTGTCTGTATATATATATTTGGTGCTGCTCTTCGTATTGATCGACACGTCGGTGTATAGGGCAAAGGATCACGAGAATATAGCGCGCTAGAATAAAACGCGGAGAAAGAGAAAAAGAAAAAATCAGATGTGTTTGTATGAATCTTCCGGGAAAACCCGGCGGAATCGAATGGCAGAATCTGTAACGATGCAGATAAGAACGTTCGCTTGATGCTATAGTTCCCTCTCGATCTCTGCGCCCCTCGACACGACTTTTCTTTTTTCTTTTTAGCTTTTCCCTCTCTCTCTTTCTCTCTATACCAACCCATCGCTGTGTATACAGTTCAAAACTTATTTTTTCTCGGGATGAAGGATGGATAATATCCGTCCCGCTCTATAAGAAGAAGAACGAAAGGCAAACGAAAGGGAAAAAGAAGAGGAAAAAAAAAGTAACATGATGGGTCCCTCTTGTGTATCGCGAGAATAAAAGAAGAGGGAGAAAAATAAAGAAGAAGAAGAAGAAAGAAAAAAAAAAAGGGACGTGTGCCTTCTAGGATTGGCTGCAAGCGGAGCGGACGGGCGTGACTTGGAGACTGATTGGGAGCCGGTAGGAGATAGTGGGGTTGGTTGTCGACCGAAATCAGCCCCGCCTGGTGGTCAGGGTTGGAGCCAATGACAAGAGGAGCGACCGTGGCCGTGCCATGGAGGCCGACTTGGTCCGATGGAGGCTGATCCGAGCTGGTCTCATCAGTTCGGCCATCGCTTCCGACAGCCGAGGAACACACTCAACGGAGCTCTCTTATAATATATACACTCGTCTGTCTCTCTGTTCCAGTACGATTCAACAGCAACCCTATCTCTATCTCGTATACTCGTTACATCGTTTGACTCATTCCATCTTCAGATCTTAACCAGCACTCACGGCTGCCAAATCTATTTGGTTGACACTACACAGTTATTCATTCGTTTGGTTTTTGGGTTTGGGTTTTGGTTTTTTTTGCGCGCGTGTGTGTGTTTGTGTGTGCGTGTAACTCTTTTTTCAAATCTGTGGTGACTTGATCTTATTAGTGACTCGCCATTCGTCGTAGTGATCATATTTTGGTTTGAAATTGTATGCGAATTTTGAATCGTTCGTCTGAGTTCGTCGTCCGCCATGGAGATGAACGCGGTCGATCAGCGTTCGTGGTACGAATTGGCCGCTTCGCAATCCCGCCACCACCAGCAGGACGGTGGGCCCAACGGAGGCGGAAGTCTGCAACAACAACAGCAACAGGAACAGCAGGAAGTGCAGGATATGTTTTTCCCTGTCGGTCTGGATTCGACCGGAGCGGCCGCCTCGTCCAGTGCTAACAACGGCTCGCCGCAGCAGCGCGCACGCCAGCAATATTACCAGCAAGTCCATCATCACGCCGCTCAGATGCATTCGGCTTACAACACGGCCGCTGCCGCTTCTCACGGTACTTCATTTAATTTTCTCTCTATATAGACCTATATAGGCTAATAGCGTTCGCATCATTTGAATGATGCATATATTTTTTTCTCTCTCCTGATGGCCTTTTTTATTTATTTATTTGTGTTGGGCCCATCCAATGATCGATGTGATCTTGACGTGATTGATGCGCCCGTGAGCTTAGCCCCACCCTACACCCCTATCTCATTACTATGATGAGTTACATATTGAAATATGTAGACCATAGGTCTATATAATATATTTTTTGAAAAATAACAGATTAGGGGGAGTCATGACATTTGCCTTTATAATTCCACTTTTTTTTTTTTCAAATCCCTTAAGGATTTTGGGAAGACATAGTTCTATCACTGGGTATTAGATTATAGTTGGTTTATATAGTCTACCCTTATGGTCTCACCCATCTTTTTTCTTTTCATTAGTGAATGGCATAAAAGAAATGAAATAGATTTTCCAACAGCTATTATATAGAGATGTTGCGTGCCGTTCGACATTCAACAACACACAGCACACACAAAAAAGGGAGAGGACAAACTCAAATGAAAAATGAAACGAAAAATCCTCTAACAGAATACAACTGGACTGTGTGGGTAATATGTCCGCGAGCTTTTAAGCAGCCAACGCTGGCTCACGCACTCATAAAAACCGTGGCACCGTGTCTATGCTCTTCGACTTTGAGGTCCCATCGTCAGCACTATATAGCGTATATATATATAAGCCATCGCCGCATGATAACCAGGAGTTTATGTATATGTATAAGGAAAGAAAAACTCGACCAACAACGAGACAATAGTTATACAACGAAACGATATATAAGAAATAGCGGGCATATAAATATTATATATATACATTTTTTTTTTCTTAAGAAAGAAGCGAATGTATAGAATAAGAGTCTAAGGTATGGAGCGATGTCATATAAGTGTTTTTTGTTTTGTTTTTCCTTCAAAGAAAATATATATATATTACGATGGCGGACGAGAGCAATTCCGTCTAAGCGCCGCCGGCGGCCGGTCTGTCCTTCTTGCGTCTCATCTAGCCTATAAAAACATTATAAAAAAAAAATAAATTCTCTGTTCACCGCCGCGCTCTGTTGTTGACATGGGAGAGCGAAGAGCAATCCTCCTGAGTGAGGAAAAGAGGAACAAATATAAAAATGGGCTTAGGTACATAGGGTCCGCTTGTTTCTCTTTCTCTAAAGACCTGTACGCATACAGACAGGTTGAAAATGTGTAGCAAATGATATCGGAATTCCATTTTGGCCGACTTTATTATACATTTTTGTGACCACTAAATAATTTGGCAATGTAGCCTTGAACATTTCGAACGCTCAGACACTTGAATTTTGGAGAAGAAAAAAATGGCGGATAGATAAGACTATGGAACGCGAAACAAAAAACAAATACATAAAACAAGCGAAACCTGACCAAACTCGTTTATCGTTCAATACGTACATTTTAACTGAGGGCGTCAAAGAAAAGGAAAAAACAAAACAAAAAAATTCACTATAGAGGAAACGCGTGTGCACTGGTGTCGATCGTGTACAATCGATTCGGGTGTATGACGATGAAGAATAATCGAATGTCGCCCATTGGTGTTCAGTCAATTCGTCAATTGGCGATACAAATCATCATACCATAACTGCGGCGTCAGACGGTCGCCAAGGCGTCGTCTCAACAAACAAAAGAACGTGAAAAAAAAAACAGGGGAAAAGAACATGTTCCTTATTTTTGACTTCCACCCGGCTTTTTTATTTGTTTTGTTTTGTTTCTTGTGAGACACACACACACACACACAAAAAGAATTTTGTATACAAGAGCGGGGGAAAAAAAAATAGACTTTACAGACGTAAGGATGAGAGGAAAAGAAAGAAAAAAAAAAAAGAAATTGAGATCGAGGGAAATGCGGGCGCCTGTTGGTTCCGGCGGCGTCGTCATCGTCCGCTGCCCGCCGTCAGTGTCACGACAGCATTTCAACTAGCGAAGGGTGTGAGAGTATATAAGACGTATGTTTCCCGGATAGAAGGGTGGATTGTCCTTCATTGTGACTACGTGTATGTGACATAATGTGAGGCCGGCGTTAAAAGTGCGCAACAACAACGAAAAAATACAAACAAATCAACGTTGTTTTAGGTTGTTTTAGCTCTTCGAATGGACATTGTTGTTGTGCTCACAGTTTAGACAGCAATAGAAGAAGTAGCAGCCTGCTGTATATATATAGGATGTTGTGTAATCGTCATCGTATAAGCAAAGGAAGAAGAGGAAATCAAAGTTCATTTCCCGAAAGCGGAGGTTCCATTTCCGCCTTGTGAGGCGGGAAACGGATCGCGTCTCTTCCTTCAATCCTCGTCGTATTCTCTTATAATATAAATGCCGACACAAGAGCCAATCTCTCGTGAAGGTTATCTTAAATGACGTTACAAGATTAGGTCCAACGTTTTTCCAGCTGACTGCATATCCATTTACAAAGTAATAGTATAGATCGTCATATAATCTTAAAGCGTTTGGCGTTAATTACTGGACGATTAGATCATTTTAAAAAAAAGGTGTTTGTTTTGTTCTTTATTTTCTAATTTGTTGTTGTTGTGTCTTCGTGTGCATAAATTAAAAAACAAAAAAACAAAAAAAAAACAATAAACAAAAAACAAAATTCTTATGTAATACTCATCATCATTTATATTAAACCTCCAGCCGCCCGGATGTCGAGCAGCCAGATGTGCCGGCCACACTTTGGCGTGCCGGTGCCGACCCTGCCGTGGCTGACGCCACACCCGACGCAGGCCGACGCCAAGTCGATGATGGCGCCACACCATGCGCATCACGCCCATCATCATCACCACCATCCAGCGCACCATCCGTCGGCTTGGTCTCCTTTCGCCGCCAGCGCCGTGGCCGCTCAGGCCGCGCAGCAACAAGCGTCAGCCACCGGTGGATCGTCGTCGTCATCGTCCAGCGCAAAAGCCACTCATCCGCATTCTAGTCCACACTTGCTGACCTTCCCGCCCACTCCGCCGGAGGATGCGGCCACGGAATCGGCCGCGGCAGCCGCTGCGGCCGCTGCGGCCGCCACCGCCGCCGCCAACCAGGAATTCCAGCACCAGCAACAGCAGCAGCAGCAGCAACAGCAGCAACAACAACAACAACAGCAACAACAAGAGCGAAATAATCTGTCCGGAGCTGTGGCCATGGACTTGGCCGGCGGGTCGTCCAGTCCAGTCGACAACAAGTCCTCATTGTCCAGCTCCTTTTCGTGTTTCTCTTCGCCGAGTGACTTGAAAATGATGAGCGGATTCAATCACTCGAGCGCGGCCAACGGCGAGAATCACAAATCGAACGCTTCCGGGGGCCAGCACGGAAGCGGTGGCAGCGGCAGCGCCAACGCCAGCAGCGTTTCTGGACTGATGTTCGCCGCGGCTGGATTCGCCGCTGGATCTTCCTTTCCGGCGTGTTCGGTGGCCGGAAAGCCCCGCGAAGGTAGCCACAGTCCGGTCAATAATAACGGCAATGCATTCGCAATCCCGGCGTCTGTTTCCCCAGCTTCATCCACCTCATCCGCATCCTCTTCTTCCTGTTCCACCCCCGCCTTGCCCACCTCTTCGGCCTACGGTAGTTTGCCGCCGGCGCTGACTCCGCACCAATCGGCAGGAGGTCAGCAACAGAATTCCGGCGGCGCTAGCGCCAGTTCGTACTCGTACGGCGGATCGACACCGACGGCGGCCGACTACTCGGCCGCCGCGGTGGCCGCTTACGGCGCCGCCGGATTCCATTCGGCCGTCCATCATCATTCGCATGCACATCATCAGCAGTCGGGCTCCATGTTCAGCGCCAAATCGCTCCACCACCACCACCACCAGTCGGCCCGTCCGCGAACCAAAACGCGTTCATCCGCCGGTAAACAAAAGTTCACAAACAAATGGCCGTTCAAAAAGTTCTTTTTAACTACCCCCTCCCCCCGCCCTGCTTCACAAAAAAAACAAAAAACAAAAAACTAATCTCACTCACCTCGATGACTATAGTTTCAAGCAGCACTTCAAGCTTATTTGTTTTTTGTTTTTTTAAATGTAGGCCTAAATAACATTCCCGTGAAATATTCTAACTGGGCTCTATTGGGTTTCATTTTTGACATTCCGGCTGCTTATATTTACATAATATATTTTTATTGCTGGTGGTGGATCGGTGCATAATGGCCTAACATTTTCCTCCCTTTCTCCTAACTCATCGCTCGTCCAATTTAAACCTTTCATTTTTGCCAAACTCAACTGAACAGACGTTATATATTAGGCCTTCAATCAAGAGGAATCTAATATATACATCTATATACGTTGATTCTCTTATTCGCGCCTATATACATTTCTTCCGGGCAAGTCCCATCCATCGCTATACATAGTTGCCATCAGATGGATGGATGGTCATCAGCTATATAATAGCCTATATACTTCTCCTATTTTATATTCTTTCATTTCATGTCAATATCTCCTCAAGCGTTAGGCTCAAGTTCCGGAGAGGCGAGGGGAAGTTTGGCTCGCGCTCCAAATTCGATCAAGCCGAACGCCCCCCTCTCTTTGTGTGTGTGTGTGTGTGTTTTGTTTCAAGCTATTGCGCATTACATTGTGTAATAGATATAGCCTATACACACACACAGTGAAACAGCGATTACGACGAAGGGTTTTTACTTCTTGGCCTTCACGTCATATATAAAATAACCAGATACAACAACAACAACAACAACAATAAGACTAGGCTATATAGGGGAAAACAAATCATCCGCATCTCCCGCACGAACATTTCCGGCTATGTCTGCTATGTCTGCTGTGTTATCGCTTCCTCTGTTTCTCCCCCCCTTTTTTTTTCTTCTTTCCTGGAACGCTTCTATCTGGAATTTCATTTTCATCGAATATAGGCCAACACTTTTGGTATAGTATATCAAGTTTCTGGATTGATCTGAACCGTCGTCTATAAATGAAGAAACAAACAAATCAATACGTTTTTTCGTTTCATTTCTTTCGTTCTCTTCAAATGGAAATTCAGCCCCCCCTCCCCCCCCCCAAATTAAATCAGGATACATGAAAAGTGGACTTGTGTTGACAGAAAGAAGCCCAAATATGAAATTGAGGCACGCGAGTCAAACGACGCGCCCTTTAACCCCGCGATCGTGAACTCATCGTGCACCTTTTTCAAAGCGCTGATTGTGAGCCCTTTTGACCTCTCGATGGCATCAACCTTCGCTTCTTTTTTTTCTTCTTCTTTTTAATTCAATGCACGGGGCTTTCTTCTTGGAGTGGCGCGCGTGTGGTCTGTCGCAGCACTTTCTGTATCTCTTGTCTTAATATTCAGCTCTCTTTTTCTTTTTCTTTTTTTTAAATATATTTTTATTGCTGGCGTCCGCGCCATCATTGAAAGCGGTTTCGTGTATAGCCAAGTTCTTACGTCATTCTTTTTGTTTGTTTATTTATTTATGTTCTCAAATATTGGCCTTTCTCATTTGTGTGTGTATTTCTCTCTGAATTCTACATGGGGACCGAAAAACAAAACAAAAGAGGGTCGCGAATGTGTCAACTGCGGCGCAACGTCGACGCCGCTGTGGAGGAGGGACGGCACGGGCCATTACTTGTGCAACGCTTGCGGTCTTTACTACAAGATGAACGGGCAAAATCGACCCCTCATCAAGCCCAAGCGCAGACTGGTAAGTGTAAGTCAAATTCCAATTATTTTATATTTCATCTCCTACCAATTGATGTCCCCCTAATCAATTGAATTCAATTGATTTTCACCCAATCAATTGAATTCAATTCGATTGGCTTGAACTCTTTCGTATTCCTCACTTCTCATTTCCTTCTTGCCACTTAACTCTCCGTCCATTCCGACGGCAACGCCGTAACGACAACGCAAGTTTTCGAAAAAGTGAGTCAAATCAAGTCCTCAACACTCGGTTTCATTCAATTCCGACGGCTATAGGGCACAGAGTATTCAGCGAAAATCAATTCAAAAAAATAAATAAATAAAATCTTGGAATCAAAAACGTATGCAAATGACCAACCGAAAAGAGAGAAAAAAAAAATCCTGTCTGCGTTAGAGACGGAAGAAACAGCTGGCAAAGAAATGGGGAATGAATAAAGAAAGACAGAATGAGTATATAGCCTATACTATATAGACGAATGGAAAGCTGTGCAGGGATAGCCCCGGTCTTTTTTCTTTTTTGTTGTTTTCGGGCGATCGTTTCGATACGATAAGCACATCCGCCGTGACAAGGCAACCATGGACCTCAATCCCCCCCCCTCTCCTGTTCAATTTTCTACCCTCCCCAAAACGTCTCGCTCTTTGGCAACGTTCAGCCATTCGTGTTTTGTTTTGTTTTTTTGTGTGTCGTTGGGTTGTTGCCGCAATTCACGATAGGAACTGGCATCGCCTAAACTGACGTGAAACGCCAAAGAAATTCGAGAAATTACGAAATCCGTAAAAGTTGAACGTATATAGACGAAAGACGCTGCGTGCAACTCCTGGCCAATAGAGTTGTCAATCGAGCAGCCAATTTGAATCCATTAGGAAAGCGTCCATACATTTTCTTTGGATGTTTTGTTCTTGTTTCACCTATAGTCTACCTCAGTTGGCCAGGCCTGATGTCCAATAGGCCCTTAGAAAAAGAAACAAAACAAAACATGGGGAAAGAGAGCCATCTGTTACAACTGTCAAAGTCAAAATGCGTGATGGCCTTGTGGCGCAAAAAAACAAAAAAACGGGAGTGTGTTGCCATGTTTGTTTTTTTGGTCGCGTTTCGCTGAGAACCAACCGAATGCTCGAACGTGTGACAAACGCCCAACATGTGCGTGGCCAGTTAAAGAAAACCCAAATGCTTATTTATGTATAAAATATATATACTGCATATATATTTTTTTTAAGTTAAAAAAAAATAATAATAATAAAGAAAATTCAATTAAACATGCAAAAAAAGAAACACGACACCCGGAAAAAAGAAAAAACCAAGGGAGGGGGGGAATACGTAATGATTTGTTTTCATTCGAAACTCGTTTGAGGACCTATATACCCTCCTTCAAAAAAAACAAAACAGTTCTGGACATGGCGAAGGTCGAACCGAAGTGACTGCAAGTGTGGAATAAAGGTGGAGTGGGAAGGGGGGGAGGCTGGTTGTGTCAATTGCATATAATGCCGTTTTGCTTACACAGCTTATATGTTTCAGCGGGGAGGCTTTACGCAGAGTTCAAGGGTCAAGTGACGTTAACGATCCACCAGGTACATCCAACTCCCCCCCTTTTTTTGGAGGGGAAGGGGGGCCTATAAGGCGGAGGCGACATATTTCCCAAGTATATGCAGGCAGTAGCTTCAACCCGTCCGGCCAAAGTGGCTACCTGCCTACCGTACAACTTATTTGATTCTTTCCTATTTAGCATATGTATAGACTAGTGTTGTACACCTTCTCTGAAGAGGTAGGGGGGGAAGTGAAATTTGTGGGAGGTTTTTTGCCACTATAGAAGGCCTATATAGTCAGCTGGTCATTTCCATATAGTTTTGTCTGTGTGAAAATAAAAAAGAAAGAAAACAAAAACGATAGTTTTCTTATTCGAGGTGGGTGGCGCTTCTGTCGACCCCCCATCTATAAGAACATGAAAATGTTCCATTTTTTTCTTCTTGTGGTATAGACCCTGTGGTCTGTTTTTGGTTTCTTCTGCACGTTGAAAGAAAAAAAAAACCTAAAAAAGAAAACAATTCAAAATGCAGTGAAACACAGCAGAGATCGACACGAAAAAGCGATGGGTGTTAATAATAAAAAAAATAAATAAATAAATAGGAAACGAAGGGCAATTTTATGTATGTAAGGGGTTGTCAGGGATTTTGCGCCAAGTTTTTATCCCCGACGGCTTCGATATCGGGGCCCTCCTACCTGCGAGCTTCTTTAAAAAAAAAAGGGAAATGTTTAGACTTGCATTCGATTTCTATATTCGTATATCGTATATTAGCATATCTCTCACTGCTATTGTTTCGGGGCAAATTGATATCTGAAAATCAGCTCTCGTGCGCATGCTGGAACACACACAGACACAGGCTGTATACGGAAGGCCTACATCGTTTTCTATATAGCAATCGAAATTGAATGAAAAGAGTTCGAGTGCCTTTCTATATATACTGATGCGTAGCCCAAACGATATAAGCTTTTCTATTATAATTGGAAGACGGTTTAACCGCCCTGTTGTCACTCATTTAATTACACTTTCAAAACTGGCTTTCCTGCTATTCTATAATTAAACCATGTTTGGCTTTCGAATCGATCACGACCATGAGCTGTTGGCTAACTACCCCCCCACACAGCACAAACACACACAAAAGAATTGTTTTTTCTTTATTCAACGAGCCACATCTTGCATCGTCGTAATCGATTCGTTTATATTTGTGACATTCTCGACTTGACTTAACTGGCATCTCCTTTCTATTTGATTGTGTAGTCGGCGGCGAGAAGAGCGGGCACGACATGCGCCAACTGCAAGACGACAATGACGACATTATGGCGACGTAATCACAACGGAGAGCCGGTCTGCAACGCTTGCGGACTCTACTACAAACTGCACAACGTAAGTCGTTTATCAACTTTTGCATCTCCTGTCTCTTCTTTTCATTTTTAATTCATTTCGTTGCTTAACTGGTGTTTTCTAAAGCACAACCATTTCAGCACTATATATTCAATGGATGTATATGCCGTACGTTACACGCATACGCTCTCGTATATATACCGTTATCGTTCATGCGCATTATAGAGATGGCGGCTAGATATATAAGTAACACATGATGGTTAGGTTCTATACATAGTAACTACACAGCCCCTTATTCCCCCAAATCTGCCAACATTTTTATTTCATTCATTTATTTGGTAGTTTAAACATACGAAGAGTACGGATTGAATTGTACACACAAAGCGTCTAACTTGTAAGAGTCCTTATCTCATTTTCGATAGAGATCGAGGGGTTCACCCCCCCAATGTCGCATTGTGGTCGATTTAATTGCTATACAATCTTTTCGTCTGGTATTTGCCCAATGGCTTTGTCAACGTATATCGACGAGCTTGTGAAACATTCACTCATCCATTCAACAACAACAACACACACAAAAAAAAGAACTTCGATTGAAAAGAAAGAAACAGATAAAAAAAAGGGGGGAAGAAACCCTGCGGATTTATTCTTTCAATCTGCTTTTTTTTTCCCTCTTCTTCTAGTATAGTTATAGCATTTAGCCCTGAATAATATACAGAATGTGTAGCCTATACACACACACAAAGTCTCGTCAGAAAGGCTGTGTAAAGGCGATACTCGAACATGGGTGACAATCCGCATATAGATACACACAACAAACCGTCCCTTTATTCTTTTCAATTGCTACTGGAATTGTTGAGGAAAAAAATTTAATAAAGGGCCGATATGGAGGGGGGTATATAGATCCTCCTAGATCTATTTTGGCCTGGTCAATGGACGGCCCAATCAAAAGCCTGACTATACTACAAGAGATGGGAGTTTTTTATTTTATTTTTTATATTGATAGGATACGTATATTATGTATAGCTTTTCTTGGCCCGTTGTTTTGTTCGTGTATGTACACAACAATTTTCAAGTGCTCTGCTTTACGCGCTCGCGCCGGATTTATTTGATTGTGTGGCATATGCTTATGGGACTATCTATAGGAGAAGCATAGATAAACGAACAAACCCTCGTCTCGACAGTGGCCTACCTCTTTTGAAATTGCTGTACGGGACAATTTTTCGCTTCAACTCATTTTCCTTTTTCTGTTTTCTATTTAGCCGCTTATATTTTTGAAGGAAACATTTGATTTGTGTGTCGAGCTTCCGAAAAAAAAAAATGGGCCTAAATTCTGATGGGAATTTTTTGTTTGGGGGAAAAAAACAAAATCTGTTTGATCGGATGAAAATAAATAATGATAAAGAAATAGAAAAAAAAGAAACGGAAAAACAGGGACCTGGCAGCTGTTGTTTTGCGCAGAGAGCAGATGACATATAGTAGCCAATGTTAAAGTCGATTTATTCTTCGGGTACTATATTTTGTTCCTGCGGCCTATATCCAGTCGTTCTACAAGCATCAACTGTTCGATGAAAATTAAATCAAGTGGAACTCGAAATCGTGAGCCTGAAACTTCTCTCTTGTCTAAATCGTTGTTTGAAAAACAAAAAAGGAATTGAAGTTTCAAACTGCACGGGGGCCCCGCGAACTGGATTCCCTTGTCAAGCTCTTACCCGACACATTTTTTTCTCTTTTAAACCCCCCAAAAAAAAAAATGTTAGAAAAGAAAAAAAACAAAAACAAAGTTGCATTTTCATCCTACGCATACACACACACACACACTCACAAGTTATAAAACAGATATAGCGGAGAGGTCGGTCCTATCGTCTTCTCTTTCATTCTTCTTCTTTTTCTCTTCTTATACATTCTTAATCGGGAAAGCTGCGTGAATCGTTGGCTGCCGCCGCTGTAGCACGCCGCCGTGTGGGCCTGATTTATTCCGGCCAAAAACAGATAGACGAAACATCCAGCCTAGAAAAGAGAGAAGGACCTCCTGAGGATTTCTCGTTTTTTTTTTTTTTTTTTTATTTATTATTATATATTTTTTTTTCATACGTGTCTACTCAAACGGAGCCAGGAGTCAAGAGAGGTGCGCTAGAGCTATCTGCGCACAAGCGCCTCTGTTCTGATTTATTATTCGCTTAGTAATATCTTGTGTATGTACCAGCATATATAGACGTGATTTATAATAGAACTGTGCTTGATAGGCAGATTTCTGTGCGCTCGCGCACTACTATGTGTCTACGACAAGATACGTTCAGATTATAGACGGGCACAGCAACAACAACAACAAGAAAATGGAGAAAAGAGAGCGCGCGCGCGCGCGCAATCAAAATGACGCGACGCATTCCTATGTGGTCGGAATGTTTCTCCATTTTTTTTTTCCTTCATTCTTCTTTTAAATTAAGAAGAAAAAAAATTGGTTATATTACTCTCTATATTTTGTTGTTGTTGAATATAGCTTTTTTTTGTTGCTTATATGCACACACACACCATGTAATTCAGCTATTCGCTGGGACAATAGGTGCCGTTCCTTTCGGGGTCATGCAACGAGACGAGATGTGAGTTGGAAGAAAAATAAAAAAACTTAATGAAATAGAGTAAGACGAGTAAGGCGAAAATGCAGAATTCGGAATAGCCGGAAATTCCATACATCGTTGGAACGCTCTAACTCTCGCAGGAACGCTGTTGGTATAGAGGAAAAAGAAGGAAAAAAAAAGGGGAAATCATTTGTTGTACATACGTAGACGAGTAGAGAGGGTCCCTTAAAACAAAAACAGACGCAGCCAATCAGAACGGTAAAACGTCGTGACGTGACCGTTGTGAATTTTCGGAATAAAAAGAAAAAAGAAAAAAAAAATGAAATATTATTATACGACCTCCCTGGCTCTTTCTCAAAGTCTATACGGTATATTATAAGGAGATAGCGATCAGCATCCGGTTTCCGGCTTCTCTCTTAATGCTTAGAAAATTTGGGTTTTTTTTTCTTTTTACTCCATCGCGTCTAAGTGTCTACTTCTTTCGTGCGGCTGTTCCTCTAAATCGGAAGAAATTTAATGTGGATAAGATAAAAGAACAATAGAAAAAGTCTGTATGTAGGTTGTATATAGGACAATACCGATATAGGAGCACAGCCGGATTAATCCGCCAACGACAGTTCTAATCGCAAGAAAGAACAAACAATCGTTAAAGGAAAAAAAAGAACCTGTTTTTTTTAATACTTGAAGTTTATTCAATTTCCCCCCCTTTATTTCATTTTTTTATTCTCTTTTATATTGAGGACAAAGACAAGCTCTTCCTTCTTCCGAGACGAAACAAATCGCATTGGAATGTTCGAGATATATGTGCACAAGAAAAAAGAAAGCAATCATATATAAGAGCATCAAAATCAAAGAGTTTTGCTGAGGTGCACACACTTTGAAAAGAAAGAAAGAAAAAAGGTTGACAGTGGTAGACAACATGTAGAGAAAGAGAAGAGGATAAAAAAAAACACGAAAATTAGGACCACTCACCTGAGTCTTTTTCTTTTCCATCCACTCTTCTTCTTTCTTAACATTTTATATTGTACACTGTCTCAGAGTGGGAGGTATATATGCGTACATTCAAACGCAGATAGAAATGAGAGAGAGAGGGGGGGTCTATAAGAGGAATACCCCCACACACACACACAAAAAGTGGCTGAAGTGGATTGGCGCCAGTTGATACTTTGACCCCGTGTGTACAAGCCCCCGTGCCCGCATTATATAGAACCCCTCGTATATATATAAGAAACAAGGCGCCTTGCTGCTCGTTCCTTGATTTTTTCTTTTTCTTTTTGCCCTGGAATATACATACAATATATAATATTTTATTATTATTTAAAGCAGCAATGTCTGACTTCCATCTTTTTTCTTTTTCTTTTCCTTCTTATTTCTCTTTCAACTACCTATTTTATTTTTTTTTTTGAATTTTATTTTATGAAGCGTCATTTTCGTGAGCTGCTGCTACACGTTAAGAAATGTCAATTCATGCTTCAGCTGCACCGGCGCCGAGCCGCCCCTTTTTTTCTTTTTCTTTTTCTTTTTTTTCTCTCTATGTATTGTATATACATGTGTATATACCGCATATTTAGTCAGCTATATAATATAAATAAATGTAACAAGAATATAGAAACAGTGGAGGTAAAAATATAAGCGCCTGGCGCCCTCATCATTAGCAGAGAGCGCATTTTAAATCATTTTTTTTTCTTTCTTTTTTTTTTGGAATAGACATTTTAAAAAAATTGATGGTTGGTTGCTTTCTGTGGCTTTTTATAGACATCAGATATTTTTTATTTATTTATTTTTTTTTCCTAGGCCTTGTGTGTGTATGTACAACAGCATTAAGATGTCGCCATTCCGTCTTGCTCTTAATACGGAACCTAGACGGACATACGAACTAAAAAAATCAGACAGCCGCGACAGTTTCTATTTTTTTGTTGTCTGGAGACCTTGTGACCTCTCTTTGCCTTCTGAATCCTTAAAAAAAAAGGGCTACATAGTTTTTGAAAAAAAAAATTTTCTTTTTTCGGTAGCCCCCCCATTTCTCTTGGCATGTCACTCTTGCTTACAACTAACATAAAGACTATGAAGGAAAAAAAAATGGGAAAACATGTCCCCCATATTCATCAAGAATTTTTAGAAGGTTCAAATTCTCAATCTCTATAAGCCTAATGTTTTAGTTGAAGAGAACAGCGGCGATAATTAGCGCGCACAAGCGCATTTCCCTCGTCTGGGAATCCTTTTTTTCTTTCTTCTTCTTCGATGTTTTGGAATTTTTTCAAGTGGTCATGTCCATCACATTCCGATGGGAATTTTTGGTTTTTTAAACGGACCATTTGATTTTTCCTGCAGACTCTTCTTCTTTTTTTAAAATAATAATAATATTTTTTAAGAGGACTTGTTTAGTGTCTGAAACAGCTCAACGCATCAACAGATGCGTGATGATTCGGAAGTGGTGAGCTTCATTACATCATCGTTCTCGCCTTGTTTTCATTTTTATATTGCAACGCTTTTTTAAACGCATCACAATGTGATTACGACCAGCGCGCGCGCGCGCGCTCCTTCTTCTCTTCTTTATATTGTTATTATTATTTATTTATTTTTTTTTGTGGGACGAATGGATCTCTGAGAAAAGCAAAAATGAAAGAGGGGGGTCAAGCGCCATCCAATTAGCGGGCCCAGCGGGTTGCGAGCGCCCACGGTCCGGGGGACTCCAAGACCCCAAATCAAGTAAAAAAAAAAAATAATAATAAATAAATAAAATGCTATTTTTAAAAATATACATATAAAAATTAAAGGAATGAGTCGCCAACACTTTTAGAGAATCTCGTATGTATAGCCAACAGCGGCAAAAAAAACAAGTTCTTTCATTTTGTTTTTGTTTTGTTCTTTGTTTTTTATTTCAAAAAAAAAAAAATTCAACGTAACTCTGGATTTTTTTAAGATGATGCCCATGGAGGTTTGCTCTTCTTGTAGATCAGCCCGTGAGGCGCGCGTGCTCAAATTTAAAAAAAAAAAAATGCTTTTTTTTTTAAATCTTGAAGATGGTGAACCCCGTTGGGTTTCTTCTTCTTTTATTTTTTATTTTTTTCTTAGGAAAAAAAAAAAATTATTATTTGATTTATACGGTGAATATAGAGTTCATCTAGGCGCCTCTGGAAATTACCCACACCTTGCCTATATTTTTGTTGTGCGTTAACACCTATTTGAAAAAAGGGGAGAAAAAAAATCCAATCAAAAGGAAAGAATTTTTTTTAACTGAACCTAAAAATAAAAAAAAACCTTCGAAAATTCTGTTTACCTTAAAAAGAAGAACATAATCTCCCCCAAAAAAAAAAGGGATTGAAAAAAATTGATACGAGGAGTTTGTCGTTGGAAAAAGACCGTCAGTTGCGGTCACATCTTGATTTCTTTTCAAAATAGTATAAACAAGACGCGCCTTGTCTCCAAAGGCGCTGACACCACATTTGGTATCTTTTTTTTTTTCTTTTCTTTTCTTATGTATATAGACCTCTTAAATCCCGGTGTAGCGCAAACATTCCACTCACGTTTCTGTGCTGGTTGATTGAAACAAGAAACACGTTCGACCACGGACCAACCTAAACTTTTCTTTTATTAAGCCATACCTCATTCCTTATATAATATTCTCTACAAGAATTGAATGAAACACAAACACAACTCTGTCCTCATATTCAAATGATTTCGCATGGTTTCTTAAAGGTGATTGAAATCCATTAACAGCTTCATTCTAATAGAATCATTTCTCTTTTCTCTCCCTTCTTCTTCTTCTTCTTCTTCTTTGCATATATAATCCATCCTAATAATCCCAAATGAATAGACGAAGGGGGTGAAAAAAAAAAACTACAAAAATGAAATAGTTTAGCGATGTATTTATACCCGTTCGGGTCACGGGTCGAGTCACGCTCTTCTTGATATTTATTTATTATTGTTGTGTGTGTGTGTGTGTATATTTTTATGAGAAACAAAAGAGAAAAAAAAGCAAAAATCGTTTTGTTTTTTTTTCTTTCCTCGTTACCCACTTTCCCGCTCGTTTGATTTATGATGATTCTCATTCTTCTTTTATTTTTTTCTCTTTCCCCCAACTGGCGCGACTACACACGTTTAAAACAAAATCCCAACATACTGCCGATTAATCCGGATGACTGCTGAATTTCAGTTTTCCCTTTTCTTTTTCTTTTTTTTTTTTCGATGGGATAACACATCAGGCCTTTGCTATATAGTCAAGCCCCGTCGTTCGGTGTGTGTGTGTGTGTGTCGGGGTTATGGCCGCGGTCAGTGGCTCCTGCTCCTGCGCTCTGGGTATATTTCCATTAGTTTGAACGGCAGGAGGTCGGCACTGCTGGCTGTAGCTCTAGACTTTGCTACAGACGTACAAGTATACAGGGAAACAGAAGGGCGAAATAAGACAAAACGTGGAGATAAATATTTAAAAAAAAGAAAAGAAAAAGAAAGAAAGAAAAAAAGAGTATAATACGAGTGCAACTGTATATTCCAAATGGTGCCAGGGCAATAATAATCGATTGTTTATTGATTCTGTTCCCAATGTTTCTTATAAATACTGTATATGTGCTGTGTACTATACATATCGTCTTGAAACCCCCGCGTTCTATGTAAAAATCCGATGGAAAACTTGCTGGATTTTTTTTTCCTCTCTTTGCTGATCAGTGAGACGACCCCTATTTCCCTATCGAGAATAAGCACAAAAAGCCAGGCACGATTGAATTTAACAAATGGCCCAGCGAATACAAATGGGCCTCACATATATTTTTCAAATCAGCTGCTTCTCTTTATATTTACATTCTGCTTTTTAAAATCAATTCGTCCGTTACCCCGCAGATGTATTCGCCGTATACCGACCGTCTTAAGCTATTGATTTCTCGATAAAAAGTGAAGGCCTCCTATAACGTTTCGAGCTTTCTGACGCGCATAATGTATTTAGCTAAGCAGTTATATATGAATCAGAAATAACAGGAAAGGTTTTCGGCAATACCGTCAGTCACAGTTGGAGAGCAAATACCCAGTTTCAAAGCCTGAAACATTATACATTGAACTATCAATCTTCTCCTCTGACAGTTCGAATTTCGCGCGCCTGCGCGGTCAGTGGCTTGTCACACCGTCGTGTGGGGCCACGCCTTGAAACGTTTCAACGTCACAAAGCCACTGCCCTTTTCTGTCGTTTTTGTTTTTTTTTTTTTTTATTTAGAGGGGAGGTTTGCTTAATTATTCATCCGATGTTTCATGGTTCAAAGACAATTGAAAGAATGAACAAAAGGATTCAAAAACGAATGAACTTGGCTTGAATGTCGTGTTGGGAAACGAGTCCTGAGTGTCGCAGAGGGAAAACCTAATATACATCTACTCACGCGGGACCACCCGCACTGCCAAAGTATTGGCTCGGTAATCGGTAACATTTCAAAATGAGATTTAAAAAAAAACAAAAAAACCCAAAGATTGAGAGCAAACGAGTTTGTGCAACGATCAGTTCGTGACGTGTTTATTTTTTCTTATATCTTTATGGCTATACACTACGCGATGCCTTTTAACAGTATCGCCTTGTCGCTTGACTTTAGTTACATCTACTAATTGGTCCTCATTTTCCAATCATCTGTCCGGGGCGATGATTGGGAAGGAGGGGGGAGCGAGTCGAGTAGACAGAAATACCCGAAAATACCGGCCAAACAAGGTGGTAATTACTGGCCGACACAAAAGCATGTGGACCAAACGTCTTCGTTGCTTGTCGTTTCTTTTTTTTTTTTTGAATGGAGAACTGCAGACGCCATCGGATGGACGGCGGCAATCAAATTGCCTCTCATTCCATTTTCCTTTTACCTCTGTCTTTCTTATTCACCTTTAGACTGGAGAATTTAATTCTATTTAAATTTAAAATAAAATAAAATAGAAATAAATAAGGGGAGACAATAACAGAAGTGACTTTACACTTCAGAAACTCCGGGGCTGTTCTCCCTTACTCTCCCCACAAGCGACTTTGTAGGTAAGGGAGGGTTAGAAAACAACATGGCAGGAATATATAAAAAAAAAAACACGTTTTCCCTTGCTCTTTGTTCGTATTTACACGTATTGGTTGACCTTGTTAACGCTCGGTTGGACCAATTAAGGCTTTTGAATATAAGGTGTGCGCTGGAGAACTGACGCATGTACATCTATACTCTTTATCCCATACAAAACGCAAGCGAATTTGGGTTTTCTATTCTTCTTTATTGTTGGTGTTGTTTGGTTCTTCACTGTCCTTCTTATTTCTTTTTTTTTCTTTCTTTCTGTTGTTATCTGCGATAACAGTTGGCAGTCGGTTTGTCGACCGTTCGGTTGACACGTTCCAGTCGTGTGATTTTCCAGTTCTGAAAGCCCTCCCATTTTATTTTTTTCCTTTCTGCCCGAACATTGGAAAATCCGTTGTTTTGTTTTTCTTTCTTAAATTATATTATTATTATCATCTGTTTGTTTGTCTCGTTTTGAAGGCAAAGGGTGGGCCAAGTCTTTTATTACATTTGATATAATTTCTATCGTTTTTTAAAAAATATTTTTGCTTGCGCTCGTGTTCTTGCGTTAGTAGAAATGTTGAACGACAGTCACGCCGCTCTTTTTCCGGCTCTCCGTCGCCAATGCAGCCGACGCCCGCCAATAGCCGCCACAAGAGAACAAAAGAGCCGATAGATACAAACGATTAATTGATTTTTTTTTTTTTTCTTCTTCTTTCTTCAAAAGATGGCATTCATCTTTATTCGTGCACAGCTTTTGTTTTTTTGGGGTTTTTTTCCACGACTATTTTATTTTGATTGTATTTTACTTGTTTTTTTCTTTTTCTCTTCATTCTTGGGGTTCAGCGGACATTCCAAAAGAGAACCGTCGGAGTCTTGAACAAAACAAAAAAAATGTGTTCTTGATAAATGACATAAGAACAATCTGGCTTGGAGTTGCCATAGTTTTTTGGTTTTGTTTTGTTTTTTTATAGTAGGTCACGCCATCTTTTCACGCGCCACTACGTTTGGAATGGCTCCGACATTGTGGAATTTGACCACTTTTTATAGTTCAATTTTTATTTTATCTTTCGAGTATTCCATCGGAATTGAAGAATTCTTTTTTTTTTTTAAGTTTACGTTTTATTACAACTTCATTTTTCAATTGGCACTCCAAATAATATTATTACGTAACAATTTCATCGATAAATGCATTCTGTTCCACTTGATTTCCGTTCGTTGGCTGGACAAAATCGCTCACGATAAACTATAATAATTCCATTCGTGATTAACTATAATTAACTAAAAAATTTGCGTTTTCTCTTTAAAAAAAAACAGGTGAACCGCCCGTTGACGATGAAGAAAGAAGGCATCCAAACGCGCAACCGCAAACTGTCTTCGAAATCGAAGAAGAAGAAGGGCTCCATGTCGTCGTCGGCTTCCGCTTCGGCCGGATGTCACCTGGGCAGTTTCCAAGACGTCATGTCAATGGGAGCGGGTAGCGCACTGGACAAGGCGGCCGCAGCGGCTGCGGCTGCTGCGGCAGCCGGATTCCCGAGTTTCGCGGCGGCGGCGGCCGTGGCCTCAGCAGCCGGCGCTTCTTCCGCCATGTCGCACTACGCCGTTTACGCCGGCAACGGCCAGATGCACCACTCTGCCCACCACCACCCTCATCACGCCGGTCTGAACCATTCGGCGGCCGCGCAGATGGGCGGCTTCCATCACCATGGCAGCCCGTCGGGACCGCCTCCGGGATCCATGGCCATCCACCACTCGATGGGCGGTATCTCCTCCTCCGCCCTCGGCTTGGGTTCTACCTTTAATTCAATGGTACGCTATCAAAATAGATTACCCGTCACGCTTTCTTCTTGAAGACTTTGATGGCTCTATTCGAGCCCAATCGAACACGATGATAACGAGCTACTTGACAGTAGCCATTCGTCCCCATGTCGAATTTCCAGATGGCATGACGTAAAAAATACATAGGGGCGTTCAAAAACACGGGAAATTAATTAAGAAGAAAATATAAATAAACAAACAAACAGAACCTCTTGCTATGGAAATGATTGAATAAAACATGAACCATTTGATCTATTGCAATATGTAGGCTTCCTGGCGGACGGATTTCAGCACTTAAACAATGAGGCAACGATGAATCGAGGAATCCAGTAAGGGACGAACGTCGCCACACAAAAACTCCACCGTTCTCTCCTCTTTTTTTTTTTTTTCTTCTTCTTTTCAATCGAAAATAATTCGCACACATACCATTACAATGTTTACTTTGTTCCACTTATATACACAACTATTACACCGGATTCATCACGACACACACTCGTCCTTTTCTATATATATACATACAAAAATAATAATAATTTTAGAGTAATAACAATGAGCATTATCGATTTATGATGTCCTCTTTCCAACCGCCCCCCCTCCTTCCCGTGCTATATAGACATGTGTATTATACAATTTTTTTTTTTTCAATTAGTCGGGAAAACAAAACAAACAAAAAAAATAAATAGTGGAAAAGATAAATGAATGAAGCCATATATTATTAGTGTTTGGCTATGTTAAAAATAAAAAGGGAAAGAAAAACGTATACATGTAAAAGCATATAGAGACAAAAATAGTTTGTAAACAAAAAGAAGAAATCAAATTCGAATGATCAGCTGTTTCAATACATATTCGAAAATGACGTCGGATCTTTTTAGTTCACAAACGAAAAAAACATAAAAGACATTTTTCTTTTTGTTTTGAAAAGAAAAAAACAAAATTTAATGTACGGCCTGTAATTTCCTCATCTTCATTTTTGTTTTGTTTGAGCCTATACTCTTCATTTGCATCTCTTCCAAAAGATTGATTTGTTTATTTTACTTTTGTTTTCATTTTATTTGCTTAATTTTTTTTTTTGCTTTCCATATGCATCCTCTTTTCCCACCCCCCTTCACACATATATTACGATATATTCCATTTGTATACGTTATACCAAGGAACTATAGCAGCATCCTCCCGAGAACTGCCGTGTACGCCCCCCCCCTCTCTTTCCCTTATACCCATCACTATACTATATAATTATTATTATTAAATGAATAAAGCCCACGTGCTGTGTATGGATGTATCTCTGTGTGTACGAGTGTGCATATGTGCGTGTAATATAAACGTCAAGAGCTTATCGTTAGCGTCTGTTTTAAATCCATCATTCGAAAATACATCATTCAATAATGCAATAATGGCTCGGCTTTTATTTGATTGAGTGAAAGTGCGGCGCAATTCCGAAATAATAAACGAAAAAAAAAGGAATGGAGTTAAAAAAAAATCGACAGGATCACGAAATTTGTTGACATTCCAAAAAGAAAATAAATTGAAACAAAACAAAACAAAATAAAATAAAAAGCTTTTCAATTCTAATGGCAATTGACACACATTCGCGTTTCGGTCGGCATGCGTTGATTTCTTCACGCTGCGATGTCCTAATGGATTACAAACTGAATGATAAAAGTAAAACAGGTGACTGCAATCAAGGTATAGGATAATATACATAGTCTATTACTATCACTATATATGTGGCTGATTATATAATACACTTGCGTATGTGCAGCACTCGATGTTGACCATTCCCCAACGTGTTTTTTTCGCGTTCAGCTGTTTCTCACGACTCGATTCTATACGTATATATAACACCCAACAATAATTTATGCCTTTTTCTTTTGTTGTGTCTTTTGCAAATGAACGCATTAATAACACTAGGAAATTGACACGCAAGAAGGGAGTGAACTCACTTGTACACTTATACTGTATAGACAACAAAAACTGTGGCGACAAAAAGGAAAGCCCTCGTTAAAAGAATTATTCATCGTTGTGAATCAACTATAGAAAAAACAAAAAGAAGTGATGCTTACTGGTTTCAACATTCCCGTTTCTCGTTAGAATTGTTGGTGTTGTTCACCAGCTGTCCCAAATCTGCATATTACGCTTTGCATAATTCATTCGTGTCCTTTTTATTCGTCTAATATCAACGTGAAAGCGCATAGACTATACGGATTGTATACGAACCGTCATCACCTGTTAAATCCAGCACTTGTGTTATCTCTTTGTTTATACATATATATACTGCGCACGACGATCGAAAGCCACCAAGATCAGATAACTCGGCCATCCTGTGACATATATTTTTGTTTTCTTTTATACTCCTATATGGAATGATGTTTATGTATATTTGCATTGTTATAGACGCAACGACAATCGACACCGTTTGCTTTATCCCGTCGCACTATCTTCACTGCGGTCGATAGTTTTGCAATAAGTTTGAATAAGTCGCACATAGATAATAGAATTCTTGTGAAATAACAAACAGAAATATGAAGAATGAAGCGATATATAGTTGTGACAATGTAAATACACTTGTCCTTTTGCCGTGTATTCATCGATAAGCGTTCACGTTACAGATGTGTAGGCCCTATACATTTTCCGTTCGTTTAGCAATGAGAAAAATGGAAAATGGAGACGGCGCACTGCGGCGAAGACGCCGACAGTCCATTACTCGCCCTTTCAAAAGAGGAGAATAAAAAGAACATTTTTCGAATAGATCGATGGGCGCAAAAGAAGAACACCACACGTCTATAGAATATATACGAAAAGAAAAGCGCAATGGGGGGAAGTCGAACAGCAGCAAACAAAAATGTGCTATTACCCCGTATACACAGAAAGAATATGAACATTCGGCCCGCCTGTTATAAAGTTGACAATATACAACACACAAGAGAGGCACCTCTTTCTTTTCTTTTTTCAAGCCAAACAAAGGAATCCGTATAATCTGAAATACTACATACATGAATACAGCACGGAACATATATATATACAAGGTGATTCTGTATAAGAGTGTCATTCAACATAACAGGTCTGGCGAGACAATCTATTCAGATGCAAATGTCATCCAAATTCATTCTTCATTCGTTCTATTCTTTCGATGCAGCCAACACGACCCGTGTTTTTCTTGACCTTTTTCTAACCGAGTGCGCAAAAGAATCCTGCTTTTAAATTGGCTTTGAAATGGCGTACAAAACAACAAGGGTCACGTTGTTTAGCAGCTATGCAAAATAGAAATGGTTCACCATTTGACACGCTATATATTCTTGTACATATATATAGGACAAGATGATGCGCACCATCGACCTGTCACCTTCTGTCATTACACATTCGCCCTTCTTTTCTTTTCAAATTTTATTCGAACAATGGTCTATTCTGTTTGGCTCGCGTTCTACACGTCCATTGTTTGTCCAGTTTTCGTCCGATATAGATAGAAACAGGAACAACGTGTGACACAAAGCGGGGCGCAACAGAATTAACAATCTATTCTCCTATACACGCATCTCCTCGCATTTAGATTAAGATTCATTTTTTTATTATTTTTCTAACAAAAGAAAAATGAAGCGAAGACGTGAAAAAAATTGGAGATAAAATAAAATAAATCTGAAAAGAAAAAAAGATGACTATAAACTGATTAGGGAAATCTCTCGTGTTTGGTACGGTGCCCATTGCGCGTCATCTTGCGGTTCATCATCGACATTCAAAGGAACGAAAGTTACGAAAACTTGATTCTAATCGACGTCAATGCTGTCGTGAATTGAGAAAAAAGGAGGTGTTGCACATTTATATTCACACCTTGTAGGGCCCCATTTCTTTCAGGACTGTCGGCATTGCGGTTCTTTTTTTTTTTTAAATATAAACTCCTAATACCCTCGTGGGATGTATAAACAGGGCGTGAGGAATCTGACAGAATTTCGGCAACGATGAATTCAAAAAGATATGAAAACGCGCCAACTTTCGATTGGGAAAAGAATAATAATAATAATTGAAAAAAAACAACATTCTTTTATAATGTTTCAATCTAAACTCGATTATCCGTCCTTTATATATAAATATAAAGTCAAACGATGTCCCCATCACTATCTCAGCTTTTGTTGGACAAATGTAAGGCCAAAAGCGGAAGTTATTATATATATTTTCAAAGAAACTTTTCTCTTCTTCTCTTATAACTTAACGGGTGTATAAGATTGAATGTCTTTGCCGCCGCCGTTGTGACATGTCCTCCTTTCTGGCATTTGACAAACAAAATCAAAACACATCACACACACACACCGTATACTTATATATATATACAGGGCTGCAACATACAGACTACATATATATATAAAAATAGAAACACCATGTCGCCATCGTGGCCAAAATAGCGCGTCTGCAAGTTAAAAAAAAAGAAAAAGAAAAAAGGAAAAGGACAGCAATTGTCATCGTCAAGAGCGTGTGCGTTATCTCTGCGCGGGTTTAGACGACGACAATATATAAGAAAAGCAAGAAAGAAGACGAAGGGGAGAAAAAAGAAAAAAAAAGTATTGAAGTTGGTAGGTTGTTATTGAAGACGGCGCCCAGAATCTTGTTCCTTTCGCGTTCCTTTTTTTTTTATATTTCTCGTTGATGCACCGACGCCGCTAACGTTCGCTTCTTTTAAATCTTCGTTCTACTTGTCCCCTTTTTTTCTTTTTCTTATCTCATTCAAACCACACAGCCAGCAAGGAGAAATCCGACACGCACTTCGGGCCCCCTTCTTTTTTTTTTTTTACTTCTTCTTCTTTATTTTGTGGTTGTTCTTATACATATACGGCATATCTTTATATGTATACACTTGCCTCGTTTTCTTTTCATCATTTCTTTTCAATATATAGTTGATGACTGCCCTGTAGCTTCCCTCTTTCTTCTTCTTTTTAATATGGAAGGCCGTCGTCTGGCTGGTGCATGTCCGTCAGTGCGTCTTGCGGAATCCCGGGCCGTTAGTGTTTCCAAACAAACACCGTGTGGCGCCATCATCATGTGTATATACACATACAAGAAAGAAAGAAGAAGAAGAAGAAGAAAGAATAACAAGATGACAACATCATCAGAAGCTCTTGGCACACAAACGGTGCCATTTTCTTGTTGTTATCCCCCCCCCCATTTTCTTATATATACTACGGTATATGCATCTTTTTTTCTTTTTCTGGATGTCGATCTTAATGCGCTTCAATTTGTTACTGTTCACAACAGAAGGCCAAAAGGGATTGTATATATATAGTCTATATTGGGCTCTATT
Source organism: Daphnia magna (assembly GCF_020631705.1). Classification (NCBI taxonomy): domain Eukaryota; kingdom Metazoa; phylum Arthropoda; class Branchiopoda; order Diplostraca; family Daphniidae; genus Daphnia; species Daphnia magna. The sequence goes on along the minus strand of NC_059185.1, from coordinate 9,892,618 downwards.
ATGTGTTGGTGCCGCACGGGTGCGAGAATGACGACGCCAGCACTCCGCGATGTCCAAACAAGTGCATCTGACGCCACATTGTCGCCATCAATTTTGCCTCTTTCCATACACCGTTCATTCATATATTTAACACGGCGACCATGCATCAACAGGATGTCTGTATTCTTTTTTTTTTTTTTTTTTTAATCCGTGTACAATTGCACAATGAAAACAACACGAGGTGTCGGCCTAACTCACGCGCACCCGACGACACGGATGAGTCTATTCTATCTACGATTCGCGTATTGTTACGTTACGTGTAGCTCAATTAACTCGATTGATCCTTTTCTGGCTAAGTATTTTATTTTTTATGTTTGTTGGATGGGACTTGTGCTTGTTAGTCCTTTCTTTCATTATCATCAATTCCAATCAAAACACGGTGGTATAGAATGCTTAAAACCCCTCAAAATGGCCGTGCGTGGGATTGCACGAAAGAGGAAGAAAGTAACATTGTAGCGATTAAAATTATGTTAGCTATACAACAACAAAAAAATAATAATAATAAAAATAAAATCTGATGTCTCATTCATTTTAATAGCCATAATCGCACCTCTTTCTTCCAATTTTATTTTCATTTTGCCCACCCTTCTTCCTGCATCTAATATAGACGCACGATTTCCTATATATTATTCATTCGTCTGTTGAATTCTTTTTTTTTTCTACTTTCCCTTCCGTGTGTATATGCGTTTTGAAGTTGAAAGACATCTAATTATCTATCGATTATCGCGCCCAATTTTCCTCGCCTTACACATGCGCCTACCTATTTCGACCTATGTTCTAATCATGACTCTTGAGATTTTTATTGTGTAAAGTATTTTTCACTGACCTCCAATTGTCATATTCACCATAGTCCTCGTAATCAACACGTTCCAAATATTATTTCCCCTATAAAATTATTTCGTGGCTCTATACATTTCATCCCCCCCCCCCTACCGCACGTTGCCATCTCACGTCAATTTTATTTCTTTCATTTTCAACATAAATTTTTATCTTTGCGAAAATATATAGGGAAAGACATTCCTCAGCATCACAACTCTATTATTGTGGAATGTTTCATTCGTCAATATATATAAGAGATATTACATCAGCCGTGATTGGTGGATATTTTCGCTCCAACAATATCGTATATATACCATTAAACAAGAATAATATAGCCACACACAAAAAAATTTGGGTGGAAATAAATAGACCCGTGAGGCGAGTACAAATAGCATCTCGCATATAGGAAAGGCCATGGGTCCGGCTCGAGGCAGGTGGGCCGTTCGGACATAATCGTTGGGCCAGTTTTCTCGGTCGTTTATTTTTCACACGTCGGCCAAGTTAAACGACGATGGCTACATATATAACATAAAGCTTCTGATAGACACTCTGTATATAGACGAGGGGTTGAGTGGCAAAAGAAAAAGGGGAAAAAAAAAGGCCATAATGCAAGACGTGAAATGATTTGCATCATCCAAAAACGGTGCCGTATATAACGAAACGCTTGGGAAATAAAGAAGGGCTCGCGTTCTTACGTGTAACGACCGAGCCCACCACTGTGACGTTGATTGGGGACTTCTAATACATTAAGTGCGTCTTATTGCCTTGTTGTACACATAGCCAATCGTTTGCCTCCCCTCAACTTGACTATATATATAAAAATATAAAATAAAAAACAGAAAATACATAACAAACGCTTGGGGAATTTCGATTTTTCTTTTTCTTTCTTCTTTTTTTTTCTCCCCCTCTCGCGTGAAATGCAACGGTTATAGACGCAAACATTTCGTTTGCACTTAACATGAAGTATGGCATGGTACTCAATAAATCAATAGGGGGAACCAACGAGATATCGGATCAATCGAGAATTCTACGTCACGTCGTTTCGTATAGTCTATCGACGAAATATAAATAAATAAGCATCCGATCATTCGATAATGACGGCCAGAAATAAATGTAAATAATCACATAATAAGTGAGTTAAGTTTGAAGGAAAAAAAAACAAAAAGAAAACCACAACAACAGCAAATTGATGAAAATCAAAACGTATATTAATAGTTCCATCTATAAGAATTATTATGGATAAAACTGAGAGAATAAAGCAATAAAAACATTTAAACCCAAAATTTAAAAAAATAAAATAAAAATAAATAAATAAATAATAGACATACTTTTAATAACTAACCAAAGGGAAAAGCATATGTATCCTGCCGTGCTGGACAAGCGGAGGAGGAGACGGATTGTCGGACAAGCGAAGGGGAGGGGATGGAGTGTGTGTCGCGCAGGCGGAGTCAGCCATCCAAAAATATAAAATAAAATAAAATAAAAACTGACTGATGAGGTGAGTGAAGTCACCGCCGGTCAAAAAAATAATAAAATAAAAAATAAAATCTTATTCGACGAAAGAGAGAGAGAGAGAGAGAAATGAGACGAGCAAACATCGAACATACAGGAAAAAAAAAAAGAAAACGACACACAAATCAAAAAATGGAGAAAGAGAATACAAGATACGAGTCAACCAGCAAACAAGACGACAACAGAAAAATCAGGCAGAAACGACAAGAGAAAAAAATATATACGTATATATATATAAAATAAACACACACGTCCACGAAATGTCAAAAACAGTCAGCCAGTAGTGGCATAAGAAAGACAGAAGAGAGAGTAGCCCTCGACTCCCGCAGAGAGGCCATCAAAGCCATGGGTATATAGTTGTTGTATATAACTGCTCGCAAAATCCCCTCCCTTATAAGGTAACCCAAACGTTAGGCCTTTTTTTTCTTTTCTTTTTAAGGAGACCTGCCAAAGTTTATGGGGAAAGACAAGCCAAAAAAAAAAAAAAATCGACACGAAAAAATCGGATTTTTCTATCCGCTGTGGGGCGACCAATTAAAAGGTTAAGGGCGTGAGAAACGATGGGCCCAACACGCCAACCTTCCTACAACTACTAGGACTACTGCCCCACACACGTTAAACGAAGGGCATCAACTCATCAAACATTTAAAAAAGACAGGAGAACCCCCCCGAAAAAAATAAAAAGGCAAGAAAAGCTCCCCCCTTTTGGAGGGGGGGACTTGTAGGTCTACGATGTATGATGTATATGTTCCATGATGTACGTGTTTTTACCTTTTTTTTTTTTACTTTCTTTTTGCTAGTTGGTCTAAACAACAACAAGATGGAAACGAAGAAAAGAAGACAATCTTCTTCAAAACGCATAGCACATGCATATTAGAACCTCCCGTTGTTCCAGCCCACCCCCGTGCTGCTGGTGCTTCTGCTCTGCTCCCTTTGGCTACCTATAAGGTAGGCCAAGCTCGGCCAGAGGTCCCCCCCTTTTTTTTTCCCTTGTTCATTCTCCCGTCTTATATAGTCTCTATGTTTTGAATTTTTTTAAAAGAACATTTTGCTCTTTTTTTTTTTTTTTGCTGCGGAATTTCCATTAAAAATGGAAGAGAAAAAAGGTTTTTTTTTTTTTAGCTTTCCTTGTTTTCTTCCCCCTTTCTTATTTTATTGCTATGTACTTTGAAGACTGCACGCTGGTGTATCTCTGCCCCCCCCTTTTCAAAACAAAAAACGAACGACCTGTTTTGCAAATGTCGTTCTTACTGCTACTATACACACGATGGGCAAAAGGTGAGAAGGGGCGACATTTTTCTGCCAATAATATGTGTCTCGCGTACATATATATTACCCCCACCAGGCAAACCATCCATCATTCAGGAGGGGGATGGGGGGGAAGGAGCTCTGGCCTTTATTTATATATATTTTTTATTTTTATAGTACGTCATTAATCCCTTGTGCGCTTAACTATACTACTGATGAATCATCATTTCGGATAAGTGCGCCGTCTACCTCAATATATACCTGGCCCGTGTCTTAAGAATGTGTTCTCTCTCTCTCTCTCTCAACTGAGGAATGCCTCGCTTTATGATGTTGGCTAACGTTTTCCTAAACATTTTAACATCGTCTATATACTATAGCAAGTTGAAGTCAAATGGTTTCGTATTGCCACAACAACATTTTTGTTTATTTTTTTGCAATGGCATTTTTTTTTTACAGACAACTGAAATGACTGGCGACCCTTTCGCTAGTAAAAAAAAGAAACCAAACAATCACGAAATATAAACGTTTTTTGAAAATATTTTGGTTTCTTTTCTTTAACTTGAATGGCCTTTGGAAATGAACAAGCTAACCGTTCACGAACGAAACTGGTAAAACACACACAACAGCCAATGTAAATACATAAAGAAAGAAAAGGAAGAGACAGGTGCCAAATTACCGAATGTATTCGAAAGCGAAATATTTTCGAAATGATGGGGGGGGGAATAGATATACATACAAGAGCCAACAACATTGGCCTGATTGGATTGAGCATCCCTCGTGTTTAAAAAAATAACCTGCCGCCTCATTAGTCGGCTGCAATTTCTTTTCGCCCCCAACAGTCGAACACGCATCACATGATTGTTGGTAAAAACCGCTATTGTATATATATTTGTTTATTTATTTATTTTTTCTTTTCCATTTCGCACGAAGTCAATTCGCTGGTGCCCCGTTGTCGGCGCCCATCGATTGGGTCGTAGAGGTGCTAGAAAACAAACTGGAAAAACATTTTATTTCTCTTTATTTTTATTTATTTTTTCTTAACCGGCGCTCGGGCTTATATACAGTTGCATGGCGTATAGCGGCGTCGCTGATGATGAATTGCTCTTAATCACACGTTGCGACTGGCTAACAAGGTTTTTTTTTTTCTTCTACAAAACCGCTTGACCCTCTCTCATCGTGTGAATGGGGATAGACCTGGTTAGAAACCACAAGTCTATACAGACAGAGGAGAAAAATAACGAATTAAAAAAAAAAAAAAAAACTGACCGTTTCTTCTTCTTCTGTGGGCGGTACGCCCACTAAACGGCATATACCCCGCCGGGTACAGTACCCATCATCATCAAATAGCAATGTTTTTGAATCACCTTATTTCTTATTTTCCTATTTTCATTTTTATAGTTTTTGTTTTTTGTTTTTCTCTTTTCTCATCAGTTTTGACGTGTGTTTGTTTTAAAAACTTGGGAAAACAGAGGCGATGTGGCGAAAATTGAACTCATTTAAAATTTTTTTTGAATAATCCAATCTCTTTCTCTCTCTTATTATTCTAAAGAGAAATCCGCAGCATTTTCGAGACCACGAGCGATTTTCAAAACCTGCGTAAAAGTATGTGCTCTGCATAACACAGCCCGTGAGCGTATGGCCTTTCGAGATCAGCCCCCATATCTTTAGCTGTATAGACTCTGTCCAGGATTATATAGCCGTAAGGTGAAGGGCTATTTCCTAAGACCAATTGATTTACATATCAAAAGATGGTGGTGGAATGCTATACGATCACTGCGTGACGTTTGCTCCTACGAAAAGGAAAGAAAAGGGAATAGACATCACGAAGAGAAAGAGGGCGAAAGCGAGATGGATATAACATAGAAAAGAACAAAAAAAAAAGAAAAAGAAAATGATAATCTTACACTCCACTAGAAGTGTGTAAAAGCGCCCTCTTTTGTTGCTCTTCCATGTTTGCATATATGTGTGCTGTGCGTGTTGGGCGGGGTGTCCGATTACTTTCACGTCTATTTTCCCGCATTTTTCCCCACCATTTCACAACGGTCACGAAGATTTTAAAAAATTGATATTTGTGTTGCAGGACACGAAAAGCGATGGACATTTTATACCCATCGATATTATATCAATAAATAACAACTATACTATATATATATATCTATTAATATATATAAACACGCATGCTGGTGGGCCGAATTCTTGGCTCTAGCTTCTTGTCTGTTCACCATTCAACAATGGAAGCAGAGAAAGGACAAGAAGAAAAGAAAGATTTATCGTGTTTATTGAATGGAAGAGTAGGGGGATAACAAACAAACATATAGACCTATACAGCAGGACTATAACAATGCCACTCTTATAGATATAACATTTGATTTCTTATGTATTTCTCGCTGTTCCCTTTTTTTTTTTTTTCTTCCTGTTTGTCGTGTGTAGTTTTTTTTTGTTTTGTTGATGTTATTGTGTTGCGTTGTCCCAAACCAGATTCGAAGAAAAGAGAGGGGAAATAAAGCAAGAGAAACAGAGACGTTTAATTGGCCCCTTTTTTTTCAATTCAATTTGAATGCATTTCTCGCATTCCGGACATCTTCTTGGACTCTCGTTGACATTCCAGTGCAATTGGGGGAAGAAGGAACAAAAAAAAGATGAGCTCATTAGTCTTTTTACGCCATAATGGCTGTAGAACAACTACAACCTAAATTCCCGAAATTGAAATCATCGAGAGTGAATTATACCAATAAATAATTGCATTTTGTCCGGTGGATGTATACCGAGTTCAATAGCCCGCTTAATCCCCCCCTTCAATGAAAGCGCATAATTTAGCCATTCATTAAACAAAAAAAAACAAAACAAAAAAGAGGGCAGGTTATTATATACGCCGGTCTACTTGTATACAATATGCACCAACAGCCGGGAGGGATCCATCTGCGCCTCGAGTCCATTGTAATCCTTTCGCGATGACCTGGAATATACAGCACACACACATAATATATATATAAAAGAATAGATTCCGTAAATGAACACGGGACTTTAGTTAGAAAAAAAACCCAAAAAACTAGGCGATTAATATGAACAGCTCTCTTCCTGCTGCGGTTAATGACATGCCGCGTACGCGCGCTCTATTCGCTGTTATTCTTTATTTATTGAATGTGCTGTGCTGCGTTTATTCCGTGTACATGGCGAGCGCTTACGCAATGGCCACTTGAGTTTAAAAGGTGGAAAGAAAAAAAAATTAGATTTTTTCAAAATTTTTCTGTTTATTACTTTTTTATGCGTTAAATATTAGACACACTTGCGCGCGTCCTTTATTGGCCGGCCCGTTTTGCAGCTCGTTACGAAGCAATGCGCCTTTTGTACAGTATATATGTATAATTTTTGGGTGTGTAGCAGCAGCAGGTTTTTTTTTTCCTTTTTTTTATTGGAGCCTTGCAGCAACGTTAGCGTGCACTCTGTACGGGTGACTTATATGTCAAGTCGTCTCTCCTCATTAGAGATTCAAAGCAGGTGCGCTGCTTGTTCATTGTTCCCTCTCTTTATTCCCATCTCACCTTTTTTTTTTTTTTCTCTTTTCCCTCTTCTTTTTTTTTACTTTATTTATTTTTAATTCGTGTACTTTTTTTGTGTTTTTACCAATGTGTTTCTCACGAAGGAGACAAAGAAGAAATGGTCGGTGGAAAGCGATGGGATCTATATACGATTGTTGTATACTGTAGGTGTTGAACTTTGAATAAACAAACCCAAGCAACTCTTTACGATTTTCATCGGTGATCCTGTCGCATTGATAATTGGATCTCCTGGAAGAGAACCTCGTGAGAAATCACCGAGAGTTAGCCAACAATAAAAAAATAATTACGATTCGAATAGCGGGAATTTGTAGAGGAAAAACAACAACAACAAAAAAACTCAAGAAGTGAGGAAATATCTATATATGCATATAACTATTATACACTGCAAAAGTAAGCGCTATACAAAGAGAAAAAAAAACAAAAAAAAAATACAAATTATAATAAGCCCAAAGTCATTAATCTGTCGAACCGCAAGGCGCTGCGGCGGCACCTGCTCGATTACAAAATTCACTAATGAACTTGAATAGTTGCATGGATAATTATACAGCCGCGTCTACATAGGCCTACAGCCTCCCTAACAAGTTGGAGGCAGACTAGGGTGGTAAATTCCCGCGATCGTCGATTCTCTTTTCTTTTTTTCTTTTCCCCCTTCGTTCTGACCTGTTCGAAAATCTGTGATGGCCGCATAAAAATTCAAACGCCTGGACAACACCAGAGAAAAAGCCAACAAACGAGCTAATACATCGTTTTAATCAGGACCCGCCAGGTCGGCAGCGCGTTCCCGTAACGAACGGCCGGCGCACTGCATCCAATAAATACACGGAATTATTTATGCACACACCAAATTCCATGAAAAATTGGTTGTGTATAAATTTGGATTACATCATCTGACGTGCACACTATAGTCTATACTATACACGTTATGAACACTCAGCTAAATACGCGCAAATGCCAGCATTATCGAATGCCCACCTCAAAAATTGGATTTCGTTCCAAATGTCAACTGCATTTTCTATCATTTCTATACAAGAGCATCAAAAGTCATCGCGTGGTGGACGGTGATCTTTCTTTCGGCCATCCTCGCAGTTTGCTAGTGGCGGTGATGATGAAGGATGAATAGAAAAAAAAAAAAAGAAAGGGGGGGAGATGAAGATTAACCGCAATGTTTGTCTTGTGTGTATACACAGCATTCAACAGCCATAAATTACGCTGCGTGTGTGTGTCTATATGCCGAGCCAAGAGAGAAAGAGGAAAATGCCATAAGACAGTGGATGGAGGGGGGAAACCCTCTCGATCAGAAGAACACGACCACGCCTACCGGTGCCTCCTCCTCTTCGAGCCATGATGAACACACTCCATCTCTCTCTCTTTAGGGTCCTTTCTTCTTCTTCATCGTTCTTCTCTTATTCTTCTAGCGCGTTCTTCTTCTTTTTTTTATGACTTTATACTTTCTATATATGTATATGAGCACACGGGCCTACTCGACTGGTGTAGGCTCCGTTTCGAAACGCAGGCGAGACACAGCTATAGCCAACGGAGGTGTTGTAAAGTCACGAAAGCTGCAACGGAAAAAAGTGCTGGACGAAATCATAAAGACTGGCGTGACACCGAGCCCAGCTCAAGCGTCTTTACGTGCAGCGTGATGCAGACAAGTCAGAAAATTAATGTTGAAAGAGGGGATAAATAAAAAAAGGGGGGGGGGGACGATGAAGGATGACGAAAATGAATAGGAATAAACGACGAGCGAAGGAAAGAGGCGAGTAAAAGAAAACAGCTGCCAGCGTTTGCGCATTCGATCAAACGTTAATGGACGGCCAGCGACGTTCTAATGACAGCCTCGTTGCAATTGGATTATTATTGATACATTTCATCATTGAAACAGACCGGCCGTTTGACTTTCGTTGCTCTTTTGCCAACACGGCGCGCACGCAGTCGCTTTACAATTGGAAACGCAACGGACGGGACCACTAAGAGGCGAGACCGAGCCAAGCAGTCACGAACAGGTATTAACGTGAAATTAACCATTGTTTCCCACACCCAACAACAAGGCCAACAGCAACTAAAAAGGCCTCGATATGTACACACACACACAGGGCAAAACCTATATCCAAGTTATAATCATCTCTGACGTGCCAGCCTTCCTCTTCAATTTCGTTTTCTTCATTTTCTCTTGTGAATGCCATTTGTTCATCAATGGGTAAACAAGAAATAAACCCCTCAAAAAAAAATGAAACAAAACAAAACAAAAAAAAAAAAACATCTCATTTTCTTTTTAATACTTTATTCTAATATCCAACTATCTCTGATGTGTTACCATCTGGATAGGCCTAATAAAACAGTAATTAATTATTAATCATGTGTATAGTCTAGTCTATACAACAATCGAAATGATCTAATCTAAACAATGACGAACTAAGAGTCAAACGGGATGGATATCAGCTATAACAGCTCTATATGAATCCACAAACGTGTGTCACGTATATAGGATATAACGTGTCGAACGGGGTATAGATACGTACTTATCGGCCGTGTTTCCTCACGTATACAGATGCGCGCGCTCCAATTAGCTCGACACAGCCCGGGCTATAATAATTGGCAACTGATGGCCGCCCCCAAAATCTTATCAAGAAAAAAAGCCGAGCAGGACAAACACGGTATATATACAAACTATAGATGATTCTAACCTGCTGGTCGAAATCTAATCAAGCCGGTGAAAGAAAAGAGGAGGAAGACGGGCTTGTATGTAAACGAAATGAGAAAGCAAAAAGAAAAGAAGTGGTGATTTTGCTTTTCTCTTTTTATGTTTCACTTGTGTTCTTTTTTTTTTTTTCTATTTTGTTTTGTTTATTTATTTACCTTTTTTTTTCTGTTTCCTTTTTGTTTTCTCTCATTCCTATACTCGATCGCCTCGACGCGCCGGCGATGGTGTAATGATATGCAAAGTTGCGGTCTATTCTTTAACGCGCGGGATTGCCGAACACAACAGACAACAGCACGGTCTCTATCTTTTTTTTTTTTTCCTCTAATTCTTTTTTCTTTTCTCATTTGATTTTTTGAAAACTATTTCTCGGTCATTCTCCTTTTTTTTTTTTTTCTTTCCTTCTTTACTTCCATTTTTCTTTCTGAAACCTGCGCGCACGACGAATGTTGGCGGCGCGCTGGAACGTGCTCTTATAACAATCACGACAAGCTCTTTATTATTATTATCATTCTCCCTCCTTCCAGCACTACCGGCTCTATATAGTGGAGTCCATCTATTTTAATTTCTCTACTTATCTATCTTTCGTTCGCCTTGGAAATAAGGATGCAAGTAAAGAGGTGGTGGGCTTGTTATTCGCTCCGTTTTTTTTTTCCCCTGTGAGGCCTGTTATAGTTGCTCGAGACTTGAGAACAATGTCCTCCTATAATACAGTTGGATTGTTCTTCACTCTTTTCTTTCTTTCCCTGCGCCATCAAGAAAGCACGGCTCGTTCATTATTCAAACGACCGGCACGTTTCTTGTTGCTTTCTTCTTCTTCTTCTTCTTCTTCATCACAAAAGCGCACACGCAACACTTATATTTACCGAGTCCCAATAACCGCTTTATTCGGTTTGCCAAGACGATGGGACTTGATGGCTTGACCACATCAAGACAAAACACGAAAAACAAGTAAAAGAAAAAAAAAAGAAAAGGAGATTGAAAAATTATGAAGAAAGTCGAGGCGTTTCTTGGTGCCAAAGTTTAGATGAATTATTTTCTAGTAGGGACGACATTCTTCAGCATGTCATTTAAAAACTGTCCCTATCTCTTTTGTCTTTTCTTTTTCCTTCTTCATCATCATCAATTGCTGCCTAGCGTTGCTCTTTTCATTTTCCCGTCTTGTTATTTTTCATTTTGTTTTTTTGGTCCAGAACTCGAACGCATGTGTCCAGCGCACGTAAGCACGACAGCCATCAAAAACACGGGCAAAAAACAAAAAATACTGAAGACGCATCGAGTCGGGCGAACGTTGCAACCGTCCTGTCTAAGCGCCATCGTTAGCCAATCGATCACGATTGAAAAACTGAAAAAGAAAAAAAGAGGAGTAAATAAAAAAAAACAAAAAAAAACAAGAGAATAAGAAAAAGGAAGACAAAAAAAAAAAAGAGGTTTCTGTCGAATGAGGTGACGTTGGTGGGCGTTACAAAGACAACAAAAACGTTTGGAATAGAGCGAGAAAGAAAATTGGGTTCGATCTCTCAGTCGAAGAATAAAAAGAAGGATGTCGTGCTACGGATCGGAGCGTTAGATATAACACAACAACAACAAAAAGAAAACAATGAAAATAAGCAGAAAAACAGGGAGGTGGGGGAGAAATAAGGTAACACGGAAACAAGTTCGAAGACCTGGCGACATTCTCCGCTCTTTGGCCATCATCGATCATCATGCAACTCGCACACATGACCACACACACCAACCTATAGCTATATATATATATATACTGCTGTATAGTACGAGGACTTCAGCGTGACATCTATGCCTTCTGTCTCTCTCTCTTCCTTCTCTGTCTATTATTTTTTTTTCCCCTTGTTCGTTCTCTGCCTTTCTTTCAGATGTTTATCTCACCTGGGCACAGAATTGTACGCACTCTCCACGCCATCGTCGCACGCCCTCTTTTTCTCTCTCGAAGACTATGTGCCTGATGTCAGTTCTCTTTCCGTTTCTCTTCGTTTCTCTCTCTTTATTTTTATTTCTTTTTTTCATCAATTTATTTCTTTTCTTTTTTTTCTTTTTTAAAGACTGCAGCGACCAACAGCAGCTCTCGTTGGCCGAGCCAGAGAATAAACCGTCGAAGCAATGTATTTTTATTTTTTCTCGTGTTCTCTTCTCCGTGAAAGAAAACAAGCCAACAGGTAACAGCTTGCGCGCATAAAAGTATAGAAAAAGAATTTTTTTTAAAAGAGGAACCAAACAGGTTATGTTTTTTTTTTCTGTTCTTCGAAGACCACCTCCCTGTCATTTGAATACGCGTCCACCGTATAGTCTCTCTCTATGCGTCATGCGTGTGTGTGTGTGTGTTTGTTTCCCACTTTTTTTTTAACGATTCTTTTAACTGCGCGATGCCGATGTCAACTCGACAGTCAGCGATCAACTCCGCCAAAAAGTTTAGCAATACACGCTTCTCTGACTTTTCTTTTTCTTTTTAAATTTACCCTCCCTATACACATTTACCTGTAGCATGTTAGTGTGCTTATCGATGGGGACACATGGAGGCCTTTTGCGCTGATGTGTCTAACAGCAGTCTGGTCGTCATACCATCAGCCGCTCCTTCGTAATGGCACTACTTTGGCAATGCCAAAATTGACTATATACCAAAGTCAAAAGAAAAGGAAAAAGGACATTTCATCTTTGTCTCGTTTTGTTGGAAAACAAAGGAAAATATCAGAAAATTTAAAAAATAAAAATAAAAATGCGATGGAGGGAAGACCCGGGGACGACAGTGTGTGTGAGAAAGAGAGAACCTGTCTGGTCAACTGTCCGTTTCCTGTTTTTCTTAATGATCTAGCAAAGAGCGAGCAAGCAAAAAAAAAAATAAATAAATAAAAAAAAATAAAAAAAGATAGAGAAAAGTGTCGTTGTTTCTCAACTTACGGTCCACCAGCCTTGACAAGCCAAGCTGGACAAGTGAGCAGCCTGGGCTATTCCGTGCCAGTGGCTTTGCAGCAACAGGTCAAAACTCAGAAGGAACCTTTTTTTTTTTTTTTTTAAGATGTAAAATAAATAAGAATAAAAAAGGAAAACAAAACAAACAAACACAAAAATCAATGAAAAAAAAATAATACAACCAAGTGAAAAAAAAAGAAGGAATAAAAGTTGACGAGCGGAGGGAGAAACAAAAAAATGGCGTACAACACGCAAACACGACACAGGTAGAGGAAAAATAGGCGCTGCCACCGATAGAGCCCTTACTGTTTGGCTCTTAATGGGCGAAACGAGAAAACAAAAACATATAGACAGACCGAATATGTCACGCAGAGGTATAGAAGTTGGAACAATCGAGGAAGCCGCCCTCATTATCTCCGAGCAAAAGGAAACCAACCGGAACTCGTTTTTTTTTAAATATTATTATTATTATTTCTCCTTCGCCCTTTTTTTATTTTGTTTTTCGTGTCCTTCTTTGGCTTTGTTTATAATAAGCCCGATGAAATTCTTCCATTTTCCTTATTAATGGCGAACTATTTGAGTCTCCATCTTTCGTCAAAAAATTCATTCTTTCACTCGCTGTTTTTTGTTTTTTGTTTTTTGTTTTAGTTATACTCCAATGATGAAAGGAATCATGGAACATAATTTTGTTGTTTGTGCTTCACAAATGAACTATTCGGAAGAATTAAAAATATGTTTTTCACGTAGCTACTTGCTTTCGCTTTTAATTCTGAATTTTTTTATTTGTTTATCTGTTCGTTGTTTTATTGGAGTTTATTTATTGTAGAGGAGCGAATTATGTTCCCTTTCTTAGCCATTTGGATATACAAGTTAGTGTCCCAATCAGTCTATGCTAATGCAATATTGATTATGTTTTCTTGGTTCCGTACGGTTATTAATTTTTTTCCTGAGCTATTGATGTGGTTATGTTTGTTGTTTTTCTCTTTTGTTAGTTTCTTTCTCACTACTCACTTTTTCCTTTCTATCTTTTTGTTTGTTTTTTTTTTCTTTCTTCCCAATTACTTGTAATTGCGGCTCGTTACCACTCCGGCGCCAGCATTGCCTGCAACCGGCCATCTCTATACGGTATGTAGACCTGGTGAATATATATATAGAGCTATATACAGTGAAGGTAGAGTGAGAACCGCTGGGCAATATATAGAGTGAGAGTAGAAAATCCATTAGGTCTGCATAGGCCTATACACTATGTCTACAGTCTTTTGCCTCTACTTTTCTTTAATGCTTCACACATTCTTATACGTTCAACTATGCCTGTGTTTACTATATACCTTTCGGTTCAACTGTATACCTTATTTCGCTTTCTTCTGTTCTCCAAAGACCTGCCAAAAGAGCAAGACCCAAAAGAGGAAAAGAGAATAATGTCGTGCTAGAGACCTAGTCTACTCTGCGACGGATAGAAGAGCAGTTTATGCAGGGCTGCAGGTAATCAGACACGGCGCCCTAGTCAATTGTTTAGTTCGTCTGCTGGCTTTAGTGATGTGTCTGAGAGCTTTTTCTGCCTTTTGACTCGCGAAAAAAAAGGGGGCAACATAAATAACCGTAAAAATATATTTTTTTTTAAATGTATAAATCGGGGCTCGTTGGTCAAAATGAGCAAGAGACAGTTGACCCCCCAGCAGTCCAATCGAATGTGCCCTACGACTATTGTCTTACCTTCTGCCAGCCTTTCTCCTCTTTTTAACTAAAACAAATCCTTTTAACGACCCGCAGGTATAATGGCAACAGCTGAACTTGCACAATTACCTTTCTATATGTGAGCCAATACCTCATCGCACAATCGATTCGAGACACGGCAAAGGTTAACTTGTTAATGGTGAAATTTCAAACAATTGTCTGACATGCATTAAACGTTAGTACTTTAGTATTTTGTTTTTATGTGAAAGGAGGGTGATAACCTATTAATAAAAAGATAATGCTTAGATTACTGCAGTTCTCATCTACTTGCGACGAGTCCTATTTACCACAGCCAAAAATTTCATTTAGTTTTTGGCTTTTTTTTTTCTGCTCTTTTTGGGTTCTTAACAAGAAGAAAATGGAGCGCCTGGTTGCATCCCCCTTTTTGACGTATGGAGGTGGAGGATAGTGAATTCATAACGATGTCTACGCCTCTTTATCACGAGCGCTAAGTGGGCTTTGGCTGCGGCTGTGCGCCGCTCTCCCGGGCTCTTGTCTGGCAACCATTTCGCCGGACGTTTCGGAACGGACGATGAGATGAGCCAAACTCTCGAAGCGAAAACATTTTTGTGTGTGTGTGTGTGTGGATGACAGAATCGTTTGGTACCACCTCTTCTTTCCCATGATTTCTCTTCAAAATTCCGAAACCATTTCAATTCTAATTTTTTTTTAAAAAGTAAATACCCAAACACACGAGAAAAAACCAAATTATTTTCACTACAATCATTTGCCTTGGCGGTACGCTCACTTTTTAGGTATGTCGATCTCGCCTATTAAAGCAATCACGGGTACACGTGTCCATATGCAAGAAAAGAAAGAAAAGAAAAAAGCTAAAACGGACAAGATTAGACAGAAAAAAAAAAAAAAAAAAAAGGCATCAGTGGAGCTGATGCTTGTGTAAAGAGTCGTAAAACAATCGCTGCGATAGGAGATCAATCAACTCAATAGGCATCTCGCTTGATGAAGCTACACATCTTTTTTTGAAGTTTCTTATATGCCGTATATAGCTATGGCAGTTTCGTGTATATTTATTTGTCTTCTTCTCAGTTATCAGGTGTGGGTCTCAACGATCTAATCAATTATGGTTGCGCGAGCGCGCGTGTGTGTTTTCGACTGGCCGTAGAAACGCTACGACTGGTAGGAGACAGAGAAAGAGAAAGAGAGAAAAAATAAAATAAAAACAAGAACGAAGAAACTCGAAACCTCGATGAAAAAAAGCGATTGGGGCGCTCGATTTCTCAGGAAAGTGCTGCCGCTTATTATGAACGCTTTAGAGGTTTGTCGTCTTCTTTCTCTCGTTGCCTCTGAACGTGCATCTTCATCGTAGTGACAATGCCTCAAGCTCATATAATAAGCCTTCTTTTCCCCTTTTTTGTTTCTTTTCTTGTCTCTCATCTTTGCCTCTCTTCGCTGCTTTTTCTTTTTCCACTTCGCGCCCGATTGTTCTTTCTTCCCCCCTTTTTTTTTGTTTATCTCGACATGACACTCCCGAAGTCGAAAGAAACTCCATAGACGGACGACTCTATCGTTGGCACGCCGTCCGTCTACCAACCGTGTAGGTTGACGCAATCCGATGTCTTCGCTTGGCCAGCACGATATGTTGAGAAATGGATAAAGAGACATGACACAAAGCACAAAGAGGCACGCACGAATTACAGAACAGTACAGAAGGAAAAAATCACGCCGGAAATTTAGATGGAAACCCCGACTACCGTTACAGAGATAACTTTTTAGTAGAATAAAAATTAGGTGATTTGCAGCTGGTTGAGGATACTTGCGGATCCTACTCTCCTACAGAGCAAAGGGAGCAGCTAAAAGGCGAAACGATGCGATTGGCTATCAAGTGTATTGTACAGTTGAAACATGGGGGAGAAACAGAGAAAATGAAGTCAAATCGCAATGAGCTTGCGATCTAGCTGAGGCTGGAATCGTAGAAGTTTGGCATATTGAGTCAACAAGTACCGCCAATAACACTCGATGTCGCTCATTTTCAAATGGTTCCAGATCAGCTCATGCCCTCTAGCGGCGATGCGTGAAACTAGGTCGTCATTTTCCTGGGCAAAGCGGACGAGCCGCAATAAATCGTGTTGTGTCGCGCTACTCGGCACGGGAATGTAATGCACCCAAGGTTTCAACGCTGGATAGAAGAATTCGACCCACTCGTCACCGACATGAAATACGAGTGATTTGCATAGGAAGAGATGCTTGAAGCGGAAACTAGCAGCCACACCTCTGTAGTTGAACAAGTACTTATAGGAGCAATGGTCTTCTAAACTGACTTCTTTAGCCGGCGCAGCACCAAGGGTGTCCTTAAACATGCGAAAGTAAAAAATAGTTATGTTCTTTCATAAAACTATAACCAATTGGAAATTGAAATTAATTTGTGTAGCTACATACGGCATCTGATTTCCAGGCCTGATTTTTCGTATATTGAGCGTCGATTAAATCCGGCCTTTCACGCGAGAGTAAAATCAATGGGTCTCTCTCAGAGCTAGTTCTTGATCCTCGGAAAAACGCCTGTGATTTCTTCTCATTCCAAGGATATATGGCAGCCGTTTTATCAATTGAGATTCTGTGCTGATCCCAGCGTCCCAAGCCCTTGGGATACAGACTTATAGCTGGGCCTCCTTCCCAAAAAGTCCAAGCAGGATACATTATGTCAAGATAATCTTTCGTCTGTCCAATACAAGGAGTCTTTATACATGCAATTTTCCATTAATATACCTTTAATTCCTATAAACTTAACTGTACCTTGCTAAATGAAAATATTGGTGAAAGTTCCCCGAAATGACGACTAACTTGGGGCCAATCCCTGCTATTGATGATCAGTTCCATATCTGGCAAATCTTTTATGATTTTAAGTATAAAATACTCAACGCCTGAACATCGGGAGGGGAACAGGCAATAAGGTTCGCGGTAAAGTTTGTGTCCAATGATTTGGTACTTCGTACCTCTATTTATTAAAAAGAAAAGAAAATTTTTTTGAATAAAAAAAAATACATACAGAACCCTAGCTATGTTTTAAAATATTGTGCTGACACCACAATCACAAGCTTTCGTATGGTAATTATGAAACATTGTTACCCTTCCCTGACCTAAGGTCATACTGGTAATAGTTCTGGTTCCATATTCTGCCAACATCCAATTAACAAGGGATAAAAATTCACGGCACACATGTACAAACAGCAATTGTTTATATTAAACATTGAATAAAATTACCTGTCTTTTGAATTCTCGAGCATAATTTTTGTTATTCCAATATGTTGAAACACTTTTAAGTCTTCATCAACAACAGGAGTAAGGCAGGAGCAGTTTTGAAACAAACATGATTCATAGTCTGCCAATGCCTTCAATATTGGTTTTGTGAATTCACTCCACTTTTCACTGTTTTCTGAATGATTTGCAAAACAAGTAAGGGAATACAGTTTAAAAAACTAACTAATGGCTATACATGGTTGGAAAAGGCAAATAGCAGATTAAGACATATAAACGAATTAATTTTTCTTCAAAAACATATTAGTTTGCCTAGCTAGCCATGTCATTACCGTGAAAATCAAAATTTTCGCCTTCATTCTGTTTGCAATCTTCTTCTTTGAAGCAATATCCGTTTTCTTGTTTGACACATCTCACTATTCCCAGTTTGCAAATAAATAACAAAATAAAGATTTGGACGAATGAGTTGAAATTAGTAATCATTTTGAAACGAACATTCCATTGCTTTAAAATATCAACACACAATTATTTTTCTGCAATTTTGCTACGTTGCAAGATGTACAGTATCCTGCACAAAAAGGTGAACACCGATTTATTTTGAAAAAGCCATCTGTGGGTAGAAACTATTAATAGTTTACCTTTTTAAGGAGAGGTAGGGCGGTTTTGCAACTTGGTCTCCACGAGACGGTCTCGAAGGGTCGAGACCGTCACCGCTACATCCCAGTGGGACTATTCCGGCCCTCTGATTGGCTCTCTCCTTCTCCTCACCCTAAAGCCCCTCCACCCCTTCTGCTTGTGGTGTGTGGTGTGTGTGGGGCGTGTGTGGATTTTTTCGTCGGGCTGTCGCCTTCATTTGTTTATTTTTCGTGTGTTTATTTATACTATTTATGTTTACTTTTATTGTTTGTAATTGATTCTAATACACTATTTATACCTTTATTATTTTTGAACATTTCCTGAATTGGAAAAGTATTACTAGGGTAAATAAATCAAAACCCCCCTTTTTTCCTATCTCCCCCTGCATTCGAAACCCCCCCTGGATTTTTTTAAATTTTGCAACGCAGCATCCGAAACTGGTCTATTAGATTTATTGTGAATTATCACCCATGGGCAACTGGGCTGGTGTGGGCCGGAGAAAAACGGTTTCAAAACCCGATTTTGGGAGAATCGGGAAAACTATTAGTCCAAAAGTTTTAACAATTATAGGAATGGACATATCTTGATAAGATCTATCCATTTCTGAAAAAATATTGCTTAAAAATTACTTATTGGAAGAGTAAACCGATTTGCCATTTTTCAGGTAGGTCGGTGCGGTTAAGCGGGTATCCGGTAATCCCCACCCCCAAATAATACGTGAAATTTAAATAATTTTTTGCGGGAAAATTATAATACGAAAATTAATAAATTTTACAGAAATGGATAGCTCTTGACAAGGGCTATCCATTTCTGTAAAATAATTAAGATAATTTTCATAAACAAAAAAATTTTGGACAAGACGTTTTTTGTAGTTTTTGCGCTCTAGAGATATACTCGATCCTATAGACTTAAGGGACAATTTTCATTGTTTTTAAAACTTTTTTTGTATAAATATTTTAAAATAAATTATATAGAAATGGATAGCCCTTGTCAAGAGCTATCCATTTCTGTAAAATTTATTAATTTTGGTCTTATAGTTTTCCCGCAATAAATTCTTGAAATTTTACTTATTATGGGGGGGGGGGGTAACCGGATACCCGTAAACCGTACCGACCTACCTGAAAAACGGCAAATCGGGTAACTCTTCCAAAAAGTATTTTTTAAAGCATCATTTTTGCAAAAATGGACAGGTCTTATAAAGATATATCTATTCCTATCATTTTTAAAATTTTTAGAATTATAGTTTTCCCGATCATTACCTGATCGGGTTTTGGAACCGCCAGCCAAAGTGCCTATGTCCCAATTTACACTAATTTAAGAAAACACATCGGTACTTAATTCAGTCTATTATATAAAATGAAAAAAACAATTGATATAAGTAAAAATGTTGTATTTTTAAAACTTAACAAACAGTAAACAATAAATGTAAATAATATAAATACACAAGGAAACAAACAAATCAAAGCGCGAACTCCATTCCCACGGAAAACCACGCTGTGTGTATCAGGAGAATGTGGGAGCGGGAAGCAGAAATACATGGAAGGGTATAAGGGTTGAGAGAGCCAATCAGAGGGCCGGGATAGTCCCACTGGGATGTAGCGGTGACGGTCTCGACCCTTCGAGACCGTCTCGCGGAGACCAAGTTGGGTTTTGGCGCAAAATCATCATAAGGGGGGTTGGGTAATGTCATTCCAGACACCTTTTTTTGCCCTAGGTATTAAATGTCTGGAAAAAAGTGTAGACTGTATCCAGAGTAATAGAATACTGGTGTAGCCACGGCCATGTTAACTCCCCCTCTCGGATTATTTCCCAAAAGTTGTTGCCAATTTCGCGTATCGATTGTGAGAAAATGAGGCAAGATATCGATTTAAGTGTCCCATAACCGTAACTGCCCACCTATGAATTGAGTTTTAAGGGTTGTTATTTTTCTACTCGCATTTTTCTACTCACACCAGCTAGCCCTACTTTAAACTTTAAATCAGTGCATTAGATTTAGAAATGTCAGGTAGAAATAAATGCGTTGTTCATCCTTGTCCTGATACCTACAATTCATCCAGGGAACTGAACTGGCTATTCAATCTCATTTTGAAGATCTCAACCACATCTACATCCACGATTCATTTGAATTGTGTTGTGCCAAAATTGCTGAGTTACACACTGTTCCACTTTTCTGTGACGAACACAGAGACTATAACCTAAAATACCTAGTAATGGAGTATGTAAAGGTGCGTTTTCATTTAGAGAGTAAGCGACTTAGAAAATTGTTGGTGTTGCAAGCCAAATCCAAAGTGCAAACGAACTTCAAAATAGCTAAGAATTCTTAACAGTTAAGATTGTTTTGATATTAAATTTGTATGTTTATGTGCTTTTTAGTTTTGTGAGGGCGCGGTTGACTTCGTCTTTGGTGATGGTAGAGTTGAGTGGGTTTCTGTTGGTGGGTTTTGGGGCTTTTTCTATCGATGATTTTATCTCGTTCTTTGTTGACTGGTTTGCGTTTCTTTTTGCGTGGATAATTATTCTCCTTTTTGTTGCTTCTTGTTTCCGCCAGATCAGCCTTTTGTCGGTTGAGAAGGGGTCCGATCTCCAGTCAGCGAGTGTGCGGCGGGTTTCTTTGACATGGGTGTTGCAATCTGTGGTCCACCATGGTTTGGATTTTTCTTGGTTGATTCGGTGAGTTGGTTTGGTCATTTTGAAGAAGCTGTGGCTGTTTTCGATGAGGGTGTTGCTGAACAGGTCGTAGGCTTCTTATGGGTTGTCTATGTCGACAAGTCTTTTATTGTTGAGATTGGCCACTATTGCAGCGTTCCATTCGTGCCAGTGGTCGTCATTCACAATCCATTTGGGGGGGGGGATGATTGGATCCTTGGCGTTAGTCTTGTGTTGGTGATGACCGATAGGTGATCGCTGCCTAGGTATGGGCCTAGGGATATTGATGCCTCGCAGGTGATGTCGGCCGTGGTGATCATGAGATCAATTGTTGAAGTTTTGCCTGTTGATGGGTTGATGTACGTGCCTAGTGAGTGGGGGGTTATGAGAGTGGCTTGAGGGGATTGAAAAAGGGCGCTGTAAATTGATTTGCCACTTTCGTTCGGGGTGGTTTGGCGGCTCCAAGATTCATGGTATGGGTTGAAGTCTCCGCCTATCAGGAAGTGGTTGTCCTGGTCGATCAGCGTGCTGATTTCTTCTTTTGAGCAGTCTCCTTTGGGGCAATATGCAGAGATGATGTCGAGGGTGCCAAGGTCTGGGGTTATGATGGAGACTCCGACTGCTTCGATTGTTTCTGTGTTGATGATGTTGAGCTGAGTGTATGGGATGGATTTGTTGATGAATATTGCTACTCCGCCTCCAAGTCTGTCTGCCCGATTTTTATTGATGATGTTGTGGGATCCAAATTTAACTACCTAGTTGTTATTCCAGAAGCTTTCACAGATTAGTACTATTGAGGGGTTGGATGATGAGAGGTAGTGACGGAATTCTTCTAAGCGGGCCTTTGTTAAACCACGCGAGTTCCATTGGATGCAGGTGATGTTAGGCACGACTGGATTTTTGCTTTTTTCCTTTGTCGGCTTGGCTGGTTGTTCTGGAAGGTATTCGGAGTGCGTAGTTTTTTCTGACTTGGATTTGTGATGGTGGTTCTGCTGGGCGTTTTATGCTGGCTGAAGTTGACTCCATGTGGTCATCTTCTTTGTCTTGTGGCTCTGCTGGTCTGGATGGGAGCCTGGATGTTAGGAGGTTTTCGAGTTTGTCGAAGCGGGCGGCGAAGGTTTCTTCAAACTTTTCTATTCTTTGGTTGTTGTGTTCAGCGTTGGTGGAGAGTTTTTCTACTTTTCTCTCGATTGGTTTGATGGTTTCGCTTTTTAGGTTTTTCAGCTTTTCTTGGAGTTTGCGGATGTCGGCTTTCTGGCGGTCGAACTCCTCTTGTTGCGCTTTCGGAGGTGTGGCTGCAGCGGTTGGGTGGCTGGTGACGGCGCTGTACGTTTTTTTGATCTTGGAGCGAATTTCCTTTATGGTGATATCAT
Organism: Daphnia magna; assembly: GCF_020631705.1. Lineage (NCBI taxonomy): Eukaryota > Metazoa > Arthropoda > Branchiopoda > Diplostraca > Daphniidae > Daphnia > Daphnia magna. The sequence continues at coordinate 9,870,215 of NC_059185.1, read as the reverse complement.
TGCCCACATAGCACAAGGCAGTCCGTCGGATGTCCGACAGATGTCGTGGTCGGATGTTGAGTACATCTTTTTTATATCCTCCGGACAGCCCGATATCCGATTTGGATGTCGTATACCGGCTATGAACGGCCGGAGTTTCAACAATTCAGCAACCGGGCAAGACCTATACAGATCATCGGGTGCCGTAGTTACCGACTCGAAAGAAAAAGCAAACCTTCTGATCGAGACATTCCTTGGCGAGGAAAACGTCCGCCCCACAACCAAAAGAGATACCGATATCGCAATAACAGTTGCGTTGGAATCAGAGGAAGGTAGTAGCCTGAACTCCCCGATCACTACTGAGGAAATCAACAAGGCCCTTACAAAACTAAAAAGCAACGAATCAAGACCAGATACAATCCACAACAAGATGCTCGCGAACATATCCCTCACCAATCGTGAATTCCTGCGACACCTCTTCAACATTCTACTGTTCCACGGTATCACCCCACAGGCATGGAAAGAAGCAACAATAATCCCTATTCTAAAAACAAACAAACAGCCAAACGACCCGACATCGTTCCGCCCAATTTCCCTCACATCATGCCTCGGTAAAATTATGGAGCGCGTCATCAACAATCGTTTAAGCTGGCACCTAGAAACCCGGAACCTTCTACAGCCCACACAGGCAGGCTTCCGACCAGGTAGAAGTACCATCGATCATATAATATCTCTAGAGAACGATGCTATGATGGGCTTTAGCAACAAACTCTCGGCGTTTGTGGTCTTCCTCGACATTGCCAAAGCATACGATCGCACCAACACTAACGGCGTCCTCTTTAAACTTAGCAAGATGAGCGTAAAAGGGAAAATACTAAAATGGATCAAATCCTTCTTAACAGAAAGGACAGCAAAAGTCAGAGTCGAGAATCAATTCTCAGACGCCCACACTCTTACCAAAGGAGGCACAAGGATCAGTCTTAAGCCCCACCTTGTTCAATGTCATGATGAGTGACCTCCCAAACCCTCCTCGAAGCATCACTACTCTAACATACGCCTATAACGTTGCAATCTACACTAAAGCAAAAACCGCACACCAAGCCGAACAATCCCTCCAACCTTACCTCGACAAACTTTACAAGTGGGGGAAAAAATGGGACCTAGAATTCTTGGCAGAAAAATCCACCCTCCTTACCCTTTCACGCTCACGAAAGTGCCCTAGTAACCCACTCCTATTCATACATGGAAGACGCATACCAGCCTCAACATCCGCAAAATTCTTGGGCATAACTTTCGACAGAAAACTATCATTGCGGGCCCACATCGACGAAATTGTATCCAGCTGCCTGAAAAAGAAGAATCTTTTTAACATACTTATTAATCATAGATACAGCCCCGATACCCACACACTGGCAACCTTGTACAAAACTATTATCCGAAGCAAGATCGACTACGGCATAACTGCCTATGGGGGAGCCAGCGCATCTAACTTATCGAAAATTGATGTAGCCACCCGCAGCATCCTCCGCTTGATTCTCGGTTCTATCAAATCAACACCAACGGAAATACTCTACTCGGATCTCGGGATAGAGCCTACCAAAATACGCATGAGCTGGCTAGCGGCACGCTACGTCATCAAATTAGGCAACAAACCCCTAAATTCGACGTACAAACTGATACAGCCTCACCTCCCCAACCCGAAAGTATGGCCACCAAGAAGCATCCCAACCATGTCTCTCGAGCTCAGAGACATATCTTCACTTGACTGCACCCGATTTTTATTCAAGGAAGACCCGATGTACACACACCAACGTAAATACCACCACCCTGGTCTACACCGCCTCATAAAACACTATGGTTCCCTATGAAGAAGACAGAAGCTATCGAAAACCCAGCAAAAGCCCGTGAGATTTTCCACAACATAACCGCCCAAATCCCGCCATCGTCATGGATTGGATACACAGACGGCTCAGTCAACTCGGACTCAGCAGCCTGTGCCTTCACTTTCCCCAAGATAAATGTATACGGAACATTTTTCCTCACCAAAGGTTCCAGCATTTTATCAGCCGAGTTGCATGGTATAAAAAAGGCACTCGAAGCAAGCTACCACCATGATACCACCCCAGAGGAAGTCTACATTTTTAGCGACTCTAGAGCAGCCTTACTGGCAATCAATGCCACATCCAAAGATAGCCAAAACCCAGCCTTACTAGACATATGGGATACGGTTTCGCATCACCGGCTAACCATTGCACCACCGTTAACATGCGAGGCAAAAGGAAAACATGGGGCCGTATGGTGTGGCTCAGGTAAACCCCCCTTCATTGTCCCCTCTCCCATGGGTACGCGCAATCCCCCCGCCCGACCTTCTTCTGGCCGGCTTGGGAAGCGCGTCAGTTTCGTAAAACTTGAAACTTTGTACGCGTTTTACGGACACTCCCGCTCATTTGCAAACCCTAAACCCTATATTAAAAATTATCAGCGTAAAAAGATCTACAACCGTATCAATCGTTTTTGGATTAGAGAAAACTTGTCTTGCTAGGTAAGAGCCTCCGTGGCATACTTGATTAGGGATGTGAGCTCGATATATGTTGGGCAAAGTTTAGACTCTGGGGTGTGGCCTTGGCTGTGACAGTTAACGCATTTCTGGGAGCATGTTACCGACGGATCGTGAGCCTCCCCGCAGTTTCTGCATCTGGTGTCGGGACTAGAGCAGTGATTCTTCGTGTGTCCGATTCTCCAACATTTTGCACATTTGTATGGGTTGGGGTAATATGTTGAAACTGTGAAGCTCAGGGCAACAATGGTCACTCGGGTAGGCACTGGTCGGTCGAAGGTAATGCATTCCGTACCCATGGGTTCTTTGACGCCATTCGAGGTTTTTTCGACTTTACGGCGCCTTGGTGACAGAGTGCGTCAAGCAGCTCGTCTTCTGATTCTGACAGAGGGACCCTATGAATGACACCTTTTTTCCCTGTGGATAAATTGGGTAGACTGGCTTGGATGGATCTGTTTGCTGCTGTAGACAGTTTTAGGAGGGCCTCTTGTTGGGAAAAATTGACAGGAAATATGAACAGGTCTCCCCCACGCGGTGTATCTCAGTGTTTTGGCGTTCCAACCTGGCAGATGATGTCTTGCACTATTGTTTTGAGTTCGGTCATGTCCATTTGTCGGAAGTTTGCCTTGCCATCGGTGACTCTGAGGATAACAGGGTGTACATTTACCGGGATTAAGTGTTGAAGGTTGTTGGTGAGGGGCGGCCAGTCCTCGTCTCTGCCCTCCGCGTATGGTCTTGAAGTCGGGCTGTTAATCGGTGGACGATGTGATGACATTTTGAGTAGGTTGATTGTTGATTGAGGTAAGTTGCGTGTGGTTGCCGTACCCTTTGAGGGCCGGTAACCACAAGGGGGTTTGTGCAACTTCGTCACTATGGGGGGCGTTTTTTTTTTTTTTTTTAATAGATCTCTCGGTATGTGAGTGTATTGAGACACAACTTACTCGTTCGCTGGTTAAAGGGCAAGTCCCCACGCAGTTTTAGTTGTTTTTTTTTTGTTGTTGAATAGGTGCTTTCTGCAGACGGGGTCGATGTCTCGGGTGTCTGAGAAAATCTGGGCCTGATGCCCAATATCACCACCAGGGTTTGTAACGGGTCTGTTGTGGAGTAGACGATGTTTGGTGCGTCGTCATGCTTCAACCACGGTCTAACAGGAGAGGTAGACAAACGCCATAAGAGCTGACTGGCTCAGTAGGGTGGGAGGGTTCCATGGCTTTCCGCTAGGAGCGCCACGAGCTGAAAAGGGCTAATGCGAAAAGACAAAAAAAATATATCGTGCACCTCAGCATCGCTCAAGCATCTAGAATGGCGGGTACAGGATTAATACGAACTAGAAAATAGTGTTATACAAAGTTTAAAAAGATTGGGATAGGCTTCAAATCTTGGTTTTATTGAACAGTTGAAAAATTAAAATAGGAATATCACAAATTAAATTGAATACAACATGAATAATACAATTGATGTAAAAGTGAACATTGAAATCAGTTATTTTTTTTGGCAGTTATTGACACCATTTTAAAATAAACCAGATGCTGACAGAATAATAATTTATAATAATTAGTCAAGAAGCCTGACAGCACGGTTGACAGCTTGAGCGACCAAGCAGCCAAGCTTGCTGACTGCTGAGGTGCACGATATATTTTTTTGTCTTTTCGCATTAGCCCTTTTCTGCGCGTGGCGCTCCTAGCGGAATGCCATGGAACCCTCCCACCCCAGTGAGCTATCCCAGCTGATGCCAGGGATAGCGCGTTTGTCTACCTCTCCTGTTAGACCGTGCTTCAAAGTTTGTTTAGATGATCAGGTGCAGTTTGGATTTCCAGAGGAATGAGACTAGAGCGTAACGGATTTGGAGTTGTTTACTTTTGTCCAGTGACATGTTCAAGCCTATGAGAGTGTTGACATCCCAGGTAAGTTTATTTTCCATGAAGAATTGTTTGATTGGTGCATGGAGATTATAATAGAGTTTGCATGTTGTAAGGACGTGCTTTGTGTCTTCCAGTTCAAGGCATCCATGTCGGCATAGTGGAGAGACATCCATGTCTAGCTTGCTGAGGAAATAGTTGAGCTTATTGTGGCCCGATCTGAGTCGATGGAGGGTAATAGAGATATTTCTGATGGGATGGTGATGCCACTCGAGGACACCCAATCTGTCCCTTGAGTTGAGACAGGTTTTACCAGAGTGTTTCAGCTCGGTGAGTGTTTCTGCTAACCATTTTCTCTTGTATTTTTCAATTAATTCAGATGCCATCAGGGTGTTGTTGATTTTGTTGGTGCATGGGATGTCGGCTAGGTTACTTGCCAACCTGTCAGCATCTTCGTTGCCAGGAATGCCAATGTGGCTGGGGATCCATGTAAGGTGAGTGTAAGTTCCTGCATTTTTTAGGCAATGTAGGAGATTCCATATGTCATGTATAATAGGGTTGTGTGAGTGAGTTGTGGCTGCTTCGATAGCCATCAAGGCTGACTGTGAATCAGTAAAGATTTGTACTTGCGTGGGTCCAGGGTCTAGGTGGTAGCAGGTTTCAAGGGCTTTGAATATACCATGTAGCTCAGCAGTTAGGATGTTAGACCCAGGCGTGAGATACCAGGCACCTTGTTCTTTAATTTCGGGAAAGGTGTAGGCGCATGATGTGGAGAGCGATGAGACGGAGCCATCTGTGTAGCCTTTAATAGTTGTGTGTGGTAGATGTTTTAAGGCGTGGCTCATCTTTGCACGGGCTTCACTTTGATTGACTTGTGCAAACTTCTTTGACATTGGGAAATAGGACGTCTTATGAGGAGCAGAAGACCATGGCGGAGGAATTTTTCTTTGGGCGAAGTAGTCGGGGAGCGTTTTGAAGAGATTAGGATCAAGAGCAGCTAACTCGCTGAGCATTGGAGAAATGTTTGGAATTCTTCTGGGGGGCCATTCCTTGGGGTTCTTGATGTGGTGATAGGCCGGCTGATATGTTGAATTGGTTGGTTTTTTGCTCAGTTTTATTAGGTAGCGTGCTTTGAGCCATTGGCATCTTTTTTTGAACGGTTCAAGTCCTAAATCTGCATATATGATGTCCACTGGTGTGGATTTGAAAGCCCCCAGGATCATCCTGAGGATTCCACGGCAGACTATGTCGATTTTTGCAATGTTTGTTGAGCTCGTTCCTCCATAGGCAATAGCGCCGTAGTCCACTTTGCTGCGTACGATACTTTTGAAAAGTGTCGTTAGTGTGTGGATGTTAGGCCCGAATTTTTTATTGGTGAGAAGGATGAAGATGTTCCTTTTTTGGAGGCAGCTGGATACTACCGTATCAACGTGGGCAGACCAAGTTAATTTTTGGTCGAAAGTGAGGCCAAGGAACTTATTCTTTATAACGTTAGGAATGCGGTTGCCATGAATAAACAGCAAGGGGCCGGGCGGAGACTTGCGGGCGCGTGACATGGTTAGTAGGGCAGATTTTTCAGCTTGAAATTCTAGTCCCCATTTACCACCCCATCTGTACAGCTTGTCTAAATAGGGTTGTAGGAGATCTTCCGCGTCGACTGCGTTTTTGGTACTGGCGTAGACGAGTACGTCATCTGCATACTGAAGAGTGTAGGCGCCAGATGGGGGGGGAGGCAGGTCTCTCATCATGACGTTGAACAGGAGAGGGCTGAGGACTGCTCCTTGAGGCACTCCTCTGGTGACTGGTTGTGTTTCTGATAGGTGATCACCTATTCTTATCCGAGCGGTTCTTCCGGTAAGGAAGGATTGAATCCATTTTAGTATACGGCCGTTGATGCCGAGACATGCTAATTTGTAGAGGACGCCATCGTGTTGGGTGCGGTCGAACGCTTTCTTTATGTCAAGAAATATGGCAGTTGTAGGACGACCACTACTAAATCCGATTTTGACGTGGTTTTCTAGGGCCACGATGTGATCCATGGTACACTCGCTTCCATAAATATGTAGGCCACCGCCCGCGGGTTGTACCGCTTCAAATATACCTTTACGGAATGTTTACTTAAGCTTGTGAAAGGAAGAAAATAAACTTGAGGGATGGGTCAGCAAAACAAAGTTTTTTATTTTAGCGGAAAATTTTTTGTTACAGTGTTTTAGGCAAAGATCAATATTTCGTCCACCCCCCTTCTTCATTTATTACTTCTTGAAGTCGCCGTGGCATACTTTCTATCAGGCTTTCGATATACGTTTCATTACGCATTAACTTTTGCCATTCAGAATTTACTAGGGCGTATAACTCGTCAGCTCCATTTGCGTCGCGTGCGTGAAAAGGCAATCCCTGTTCATTTCTCGATTTGTTGAGGGCAACAACAAGATGACCCCACAAATTTTCGATGGGATTCATATCAGCTCCTTTCACGGGCCAATCGAGAGCAACAATTTCCGGGTGTTCAACTAACCATTGTCGGGTAGTGCGGGAATTATGGACAGAAGAACTAATAAAATATAAAAAAATAAAGTTATCTGCATTATGATTATTATTGTTGTTATAAATACTTGTCCTGAACAAAAACGACAGGTTCCCCATTTGGATATGCTTGGCGAATGTAAGGAAGTAGAGTTCCTTCTAAAACATTCGTTATGTATTGCGCTGAAGTTAAATTATTTTGAACGCGATACAGTGGCGTTAAGCCACCCAACCACACACCACCCCACACGCTTACAGTTGTTCGTCCGCTTCTTTTTATAGAATAGATATTCTTTTTGTTGAATCTCTCATTCTGATGTCGCCGAACGCGGATCTGACCGTGTGCTGCCGATGACCACGATTTTTCATCAGTAAAAAGAACCCACCTCCAAAATTCCACGGGATAGTCAACGTAGCGCCTAGCAAAATGTAGTCTTCCGGCTCTATGTTCCGGAGTTAGAATGTCTTTTATTGCGGCGATTCTAGATTGTAAACCCGATTCATTCAATCGTCTTGAAATAGATTGAATCGATAAGAAATTTATGCCGGCTTTAGCCGCGACGTCAGAAGAATTATCAAAATTATTTATAGTGGCTATAAATGAAATGGTAATTATTAATAAAATTTAGTAAAAAATTAAAATTATTCATTAAGACGATCATACACCTGAACATGCCAACAAAAAATCTTCATTTTCGGAAGTCAATCTTGGAGCCCCTTCATCATTAGCATAAACCTTCAGATTTCTGTCTTCGTTATATCTTTTGATCCACAATTCCACTGATTTTCGATGAATTTGTAATCTACGCGCGATTGTGCGCTGCCCTATGCCGTTTTTATGAAGTCTAATTATTTCAATACGAATTGCATCAGTCAATCTGTAAGATTCACGGTGAAATTCTTCATGCGGACCAAAAACTCGCCCACCTACTCTTGCCATTTTTAACACAGTGTAGCTTTTCATATTTGTAAGAAAAATTTTAAGGAAAAAAAGCCTTGAAATAATAGCTTTTTTGGTTTTCATACTCATCCCATCATTATTTTGGTTTCATATGTAACCCCTTCCTACTCTATTGTCGAATATACCATAAAGGCGCGCATAAAGGTATTTTTGAAGCGGTACAACCCGCGGGCGGTGGCCTACATATTTATGGAAGCGAGTGTACTCCTGCCAGGGCGGAAGCCTGCTTGAGTTGGTGGGAGCAGGTGATTCGACTCTAGGTAACAGCTAAGTCTATTTTTGATAACCCGTTCCATTACCTTACCAAGGCAGGAAGTAAGGGAAATAGGACGGTATGAGGAAGGGCTTTTTGGCGATTTGTTAGGTTTTGGTATGGGTATAATGACCGACTCTTTCCATTCGAGTGGGACTTCTCCGTGGTCTAGTAGGGTATTGAACATGCGGCGCATATGTTCCCGGTTTTCTTTGTTGAGGTTTGTGATCATTTTGTTGTGCGTAAGGTCTAGGCCTGTGGCATTGCTTTTTAGATGTCTGAGACTTTCTTCGATTTCATTTAGGGTGATGGGAGAATTGAGCGGGTTAGGCTGATTGCAGGTAATGGCTTTGTAAATTTGTTCTTCCAAGTATTTGTTTTTTGCGGGTTGGGTGTCTGATCTGTCAAAGAAGGTGTCAAGAAAGATTGTTGCCTTTTCATTAGGGCAGGTGATGGGTTCGCCCGCTTTGGACAGGAGATGGTTGTTGGTAGCCGAAGGATGGGTAGCCCCGCTACTCATAGCTTTCGTGAATGATCAGAGGGTTTTACAGCTTTTTTTTCGAGTCTAGATTAGATATAAATTTTTCCCAGGATTTCCTTTTTTCTAGAAGGATGGTTTTCATTTTGATTGCTTCAGTCCTACGCCAAGCCATTTTTTTTTCTTCTGAGAACGGATCGTATCTCCAACATGAAAGTGCTTTTCGTGTGGCTTTCACCGCAGCCTTACAGGACTCGTTCCACCAAGGTTTGGTGGGTTCTGATGTGGTTCGGTGAGATGGTTGGGTCATTTTAAAATAGGTGTGGCTAGCCCCGATCATAGCTTCCTTGAATTGATGGTAGATAAGTAGGGGAAGTTGACAGTTAGCAAATTTTTCAGAGGCAAGTGTTTTGTTGATTTCTGCGTTCCATTTATGCCAATTAGACTCTTCAAATTTCCATCTAGCTGGACCAGTGGTGGGTTGTTTTAGTGAAATTTTGGTTTCGACGACTACAGGTATATGGTCACTGCCTAGAAAGGGCCCTAGAGTGACTACCGAGTCGTTTGCTATAGCGGTTGAGGCGATAGTGATGTCTAGTGTTGAAGTGCGACCAGTGGATGGGCTGATGTAAGTAGCTAGTTGTGGTGGCGTGATAAGTGAGATAGTTGGGATTTCAAGGAGCGTACTGTACAGGGATTTTCCGCTTTTGTTGGGTCTTTGGTTTGAGCCCCATAATTCGTGGTGCCCATTGAGATCACCCCCGATAATAATGTTGTTTTTGGAGGAGCTGAGCTGTTTCAGTTCTTCTTTTGTGCAGTTCCCTTTGGGGCAGTAGATGGAGAAGATGTCAATGCTACCGTATTTGGTATTGTGGATGGTGATACCAATGGCTTCTGTGTTAGGTGTGTTTTTTGAGGCGATCTCGGTGTAGGGAATGGCGCGGTGGACAAGGATGGCTACTCTGCCCCCTGGTCTGTCAGTGCGGTTTTTTTAAATTAAGTGATAAGTGCGAAATTTAACAGAAAATTTATTGTTCCACAGCGTTTCGCAGAGTAACACCACGGACGGTTTATTTAAACTTAAAAAATTGCGAAATTCTTCTAAGCGGGACTTTGTTAGGCCCCGCGCGTTCCATTGGATGAGTTTTAGTTCCATTATTTGTTTTTACTTGTTGGCCGGTTGTCTTTGTTGCTTGAGGCTTCTTGGCGTGGCGCAGGTGTAGACATATCGTCCCTCCTAGCGTGTATCTGCGATTGTGAGCTTGTGTTTTTTGGTGAGCTGTGATTAGAGTTGCTAGATTCAGAGTCCGAGATAGACAGGTTATCTGAGTCCGTTTTAGGGGCTGGGAGGCGGGCAAGAAGAAGCCGTTCTAATTGATCAAATCTGTTGGCGAATTTATCTTCGAAGGTGTCTATTCTTTTGTTGGCCTTCGAGGCCTCTGTGGCCACATGATCTACTTTTGTTTGAAGTGTGCGTATAGTTGAGTTTTGGAGCTCATTGAGTTGATCTTTTAATTGATTAATGGTTTGTTTTAGGGTTTCTATTGCAGAGGAAGTTGGCTGGTGAGCGGTGGTAGCTGTGTTCCTATTGACGGCCGCGCTGTAAGTTAGACCGATTTTAGTCTTCGCATCTGAAACGGACACGTCATTATCTGTGGCGTATTTTATTAAGGCGATCATCTCGGATTAGGCTGGACACTCCTTAGAGTCAGAGGGATGATCATCGCTATGGCAGTTTACGCATTTCTGTGTACAGGGCTCCGAGGTGTTGTGATACTGCCCGCAAGTCTTACAATTTTGGTCTTTACTGTTGCAGTGGTTCCTGGTATGTCCTAATTTCCAGCACTTGACGCATTTGAAGGGACTTGGGTAGTACGTATGGAGCTTGAAGCTCAGTGCTACTAGCGTGACTCTAGTTGGGAGCGGTCCTTTGAACGTGAGGGCTACTGTTTCGGATGGCACCCTTGCGTCGTTAGATGTTTTAGTGAATCTTTCTACTTTTGTGACTCCTTGGGGGCCAAGGAGATCAAGCAAGTCAGCTTCAGATTCGGAAACGGGGACTCTGTGGATGATGCCTTTCCGTCCGGTCATAGAATTAGGGAGGGCCGCTGTAAGAGTGCGATTGGCTATCTTGGAGATCTTTAAGAGCGCTTCTCGTTGCCCTATGTCTACTGGGTACACGAAGAGGTCCCCTCCTCGTGGACAGTCAGAACGTCTGGGGTTGCCTACTAACTTTACGATTTCGTTGGTGAAAGCTTTTAGCTCTGCCATATCCATTTGGCGGAAGTTTGCTTTCCCGTCTGTCAGCTTTAGGATTACAGGTGGGAGGTTGATCGGGGTATTTTTACCGTGATGGTTCCCAATTGTCGGCCATTCTTCATCGCTGTAAGACGGGAGACTGCGTTTTGCAGGGGGGAGGGGGGTGATGGTACATCTTATCGCAGTCCGCGTGGTAATTCCGTGTGAGCAGGAGTAGGTTGCTTAACCGGGAACAGCTGGTGGGGTATAACCTAGGCTTATGCAACCATTGTCCGTTGTTGGGGTGTGGGAGAGCAACTGTGCAAATTTTTTTTTTTTTTTTTTTTTTACTTTTCCTTTTCCACTGAACACTTTCTCTGTAGGATACGCCGACCCATAGGTAGGGGTTCGAGTGTAGGAGCGGTACTGAGCAAAATTTTTTTTTTTTTTTTTCCTTTTTGTGTTTTTACTACTTTTCACTTTTCTACTTTTCACTTCACTGAAACTTTCTCCGTAGGATTCTCTGACCAATAGGCAGGAGTTGGAGTATGGGAGCGGTACTGAACAAAGATATTTTTTTTTTGTCTCTTTTTACTAGGGCGCCAAATAGGAGAGACACGGACACAACCGAGTGGATCCAAGGATCAAGGCGAACTCCAGTTTTAGTTGGTATAGTTACTGTTTTCCAATTTTGTTTACATAAGAAATAGTGACATCTAGTTTTTGAATTTTGAATTAGAAAAAAAAAAAGGTACAGGGGCCATCTGTTTTCCAAATGTTGAAGCACCCCAAACAGTACAAAATGGCCGATTATTGACTTTGTTATATACGAAAAAAAGATTCTAGTTGTCACATAGTTTAACAATTAAGACAATAAAATGGCGTGCATTATCATTTGTTACCTTTGTCATAATTTAAATCTACTAATTTCAGCTTAAAAATATCGTTAATGCTGTTTTTTTGCTTTCCTTCATTCCTATTGGTGGAAAAAATTCCAATAAACCTTTTCGGTTTCCTATCTGGAGCAGGAGCCTATTGTAAGTTGTGCTGCGTTAAATGCCCCTAAACCTTCGGTAATTTAGTAAACTAAATCCCTCAGGGAAAATCGGCAGATGCATTTTTATACGACGGTAATTGCACAAGTAAGCAAACTTTCATCTTAGAAAAATAAATGCCACTATTTTATTTACTAACAAGTACACGACTACGCATGACAGAATAAGAAACACGGAAAAGTAACAGTGTTCTCGAACATATTTATACATCGGGTTGATTAGAGAATTAACGGAAAACAACAAATTTGAAAAGCCAAGGGTCTTTATAATTAAAAAGAATATAATAATTTACCAAATAAATAATGCGAAATCTTAAAACGAAGGATCATCTACGATGACTTAGTTTCTTATATCCAGTCACCAGCCCTCCACAAGAGGACTTGCATGTTCTGGTTTCTCTCCGATACGTATCCAGATGAACTCTTATTAAAATGCGTCCATGAGCCATAACGATGTAAGAGATTTCGATAGCCTTTGCCAATAGTTGCCACTAGAAGAGATTGTTTTTCTTTCTCTTTGTCATACGAACTCAGAGGAAGAATTACACGGATTTCATCTTCGTATGGGCGGAAAACAGTTATTGGGCGCAGGGATGAGGCTTCAGCCACGATAAGGCAGCCCCAAGTTGTTCCTATGTACAGTTCTCTTCCTTGCACAGCTAGGCTTGTTACCTGAATTTAAAAATTACGTAGAGTAATTTGAAAATGGTATTATTTGTTATTGAGAGCGTTTCACTGCTTACTTGGCATCTTCCTGGACTAAGATGCTCCTCGATACTAATCGATTGGAGCGATTCAGAACAAGGAGCTATAATTCGTTTTTTCGGCAACGAGATAAAAATAATCAATAATTATTGAATTTTACGTGAAATCCATAAATAAATAAACCGAACCTAGCTTAGAGCAGTCCAGACGATGGAGAATTCGTCGGGTATTTGCACACCAGCGATAGACAACACACCCAGGGTAAACATACGACCATATTACAGAACTAGTAGTCTCGATGACATTTTCGTTTGGCATTTCTTCTTCATAGTCAAAGGAGTCTACATGATTTTCGATAATCAGATTGTCGACAGCCACTATTTGGAGCACTTCAAGACCGGGTAGAACAGGGTCGTAATGATTGATCAGCTCTTGACCGATCACTACGCCTTCTCCTAAGGCGAACACGCATATGCTGCCTTGTGATTGCCCACACCACAATTCTACTTTCCTAGATTTAAATTGTAAATAGAAAGTACAAAAATCGTTTCGATACTATATTTGGTTGTTTTGCGTGTTACCCCCTGGAAGTTGAATAAATGGCCGCCATGCAGTGTAGTGGGGCACCGCTTCCACCGAGTCCGAGTTCGGTCATAACAAACGTACCTTCACCTTGAGTCGACGTTAGTGGGATGAAGTCATCCCGGCATAGAAATAAACGGCCATTAGCCAAGGCAACCGCTACTCGATGTAACGAAGGTAAATGTATCAGACGTCGTATAGAGGCAGTGCAGGAGGAGTCTGGTTCAAGGGAGTAACGAAAAAGACATTGATATGTCCTTGTGCTAGATGAAAAAGCCGTCATTAGAAGAACATTTCAAAATAGAATACACAACAAAATATAGTAAAATTTGCACCTGAAGCAGAAAATTTGCCCCCGAGCATCTCCAAGCCAAACGGATTCACCGACCAGACAAGCCGCTGTAACGGGCTGATCGATCTCACTTTCAAGCGTATAGTAATCCAGCCAAGACCCGCAGCCGTTGGCAATTTCAGGAGGCTGACTTGACGCAAGTAGCAGGTCAACCTAGAATAAACGTGTTTGTTTTAATTAGCAACCAATAATTTTAATTAGCAAATAGAAATGAAGTGCAACTACAATCAACTCACCTGGCATGCCGTACTGCTTAACCAAAGCTCATGAAGCGTTTCTTCCGAAGAGTTAGGCACAGGAACAGCAATGCCGTCAGTACAAAATCCATTGTGATTTAAAGATACCACATCCAGGAGATGGGTAAATTCTGGTGCCGAGGCAATAGATACAATCTGGGAAGCAGTAGGCCTGTCTTTTGGCTGTTGACTCCAGCACAAAACCATCAGATCTAGTAAATACACGGGATGGGTTGCATCCTGGGAAAAATAAATTTAATTAAAATAATTGTGAAAGAAATAAAAAAAAATAACTAAATTTACCCGAGGTGTTATCGAAGGTCTGCCTCCTTCCAATATGAATTCCTTCACTGACTCGTGGCTTTCGAAAGGCTGACGAAGTGTGAGCAGCTCGTATAAGAACATTCCAAAAGAAAAACAATCCACCTATCAGATTCCCATTTCACGAAAAAGAAAAACTAGACAGTTTTCTAAAAATGAATATCAAAAGTCAAATAGTTCGTACTTTGTCGGTGTACTCCTCTTCGCCATTGAACCGCATTATCTCAGGAGCCATGAAACCTTCCGTTCCTCCAAAACCTTAAATATTTTGGAACTAATAAATCAACTTCAGTTTTAAAAACTTGCAAAACTATTACCTTTTGCGCCAGTAGGCAGTGAAATCCGGGAAATGCCATAGTCAGCCAATTTTACATCCACTTTCACTTCAGGCTGCCTTTCATCGGGACTAGGTAACGACCATACTAATACATTTTCTGATTTGAGATCACGATAGATGATTCGTTGTTGGTGCAAGTATTCCAGAGCTTTAGCAATCTGGAAGACATTTCAACGTGATATAGCGGCGCACCGTTAGCAGTAAAAATATTTTAAGGAATTTAACCATACCTGAACTACGATTTGCTGAATGACAGAGAGGTTTAGTTTTGCCCCAGATCTTCGAAAATTTCTTAAATTTGAATCCAAAGCTCCTAAGGGTGCGAGGTCTAAAACCAATGCTAGTGGTTCGGTGCACAAACCAATGAATGGAACGATATTCGCATGACGCAGGGTTAGTAGGATAGCCAATTCCTGCCTTACAGTACAGTAGGCCTTGCAGGCATACCTGTATCATCAAATATTTTTAGATGTAGCTACCAAACTAACAAACACGAGATCAAGGCAGAACTTACTGTAAAGGATCTCTTTCCCATTGGCTGATAGCTGCCTGAAATTCAATCAAACATTACCATTATTAATATCAAGACCAACAACAAATTAACGCATTGCCAATTTACTTTATAAATCTGTATAACAGAAGATCTGGCTTCATGTCCAGGATCAATAGGCTGAAGCATTTTTACTGCTACTTCTGCATTGGGGTTGCCGTTAATGTTTGCAGTAGCTCGATAGACAAAACCAAAGGCACCCCGACCAAGTAGACCTCCTCTTTTAATGTTCTGACCGTTCACAATGTTGCGTTCACCAATGTCCATAAACATCTGTTGCAAGGGCAGACCACAATACATATTAATCAATATAGTTTCTACCACCAACCAACATTATTATTTTCTTTTACCGTATCGGGTGCCACTTGAGCTAAATGAATGTCATTGTGAACCGGGCAATGTACGTGACGATTTCCATGGCTCAGCAAAATGCATTCTTCTACAGTGAAAGAGTAAACTGTTTCTGAATGCGAGGAGTGTGACCGTAAAAGCTCTTGAATGTTAGAATGTTCTTCCGTCGAAGTTTTCCGGCTAAAATAAAGCAGATTTTGTAATAATCTAATTTAATATAGTTTTATAATCCTTTGTCGGTGTTACCTTAACACAGGAGATTCGTGACCTACACCAGAGTCAGCACCTTCTGATCGGGCACTATTACGCGAACCGCGCGCAACTGGTTCCGTTTTTAGAGGAAAAAACTGGTGATTTTCTTGTGGGCGTTCATGTGGACTGTCGGCTGGGGGATTTAATCCACAGAGACACATGGGGCATGGAACCAACCGCGTAACAAGATATTTTCCTTCAGAAGTATGTACAAATCTGGTACCTGTTGATAAAATATGAAATTTTTTTAGAGAGTAAGACCATGACTGCCCATTAATAAAAACACGGTTTACCTAATATCGGATACCAGTCTTCCAGAAGAGTATCAATATGATCAACGGAGATCGTCAAAAGTTTGGTAACGCTTTAAAGGAACAAGAATTGAATTAAATTTGAAAAATTTTTCATTTTTGCAAGTTACCTTTCAACAGATGGTTCTAATGCAAAGGTTTGATAGCCTTGAACAGAAACTTTTTGAAATGGTTGTCCTTCAGGTCGATCAAATATTGGCTTACGTATTGCAATGGTCTCGTTTGGAAGAAAGATTTCAATCATAGCAGCCGAAGCGGTATCCAGTTCAGACCAGTGACCCTCTTGTTTGGCAATATATCTGAGAAAAATAAAATAGAAATTTGTATATTAACGATTCCAGTTATACAGACTTTTATTAACTGACCGAAACGCCCGATAATCGAATGGACTGACACCGACGCGATTGGCCACTTCTTTAATTCGAAGCAAAGTAGTACCGAGATAGTGTAACTCAATGCCGGTCTGCCAACAACGCCATTCAGCTTTCCACTCCAAAGTATGTGTCAGATCTGCGTCAACCTATCGAGTGAATAAATTTTTAATGAAATAAAAGTAATCGTGTTCGAACATCTATCGAAGACAACATACGTGTCTGGGAATATTGAAGTAAGAACGGAGCGTATCGACAATGCTATCTTCGGCTAACAGCCGCGTTATTAGACGCGACCAAAACCCTGTTGGCACGTATGAAAGTAGAAGCAAGCGATAGATCGCGGTCTCCATGTCAGACTGGAAGCTTACTTCACATTTTCCATCCGTAACTTCAAAAATGAACAGTATTTATACAACCAATCCTTAAAATTGATGGAAAAATGTTATTAAGTCACTTGTTTCTTCAGACGGAAATCCTTTGTGCCCCTGGGCTGCTGCCGAACCAGGTCTTGAGGGCATCGACACAGCCCTGTTAAATCTCGGGCCCTTTCTCGGTCGCATCGCCCTACCCCTTGACCGGACTGGAATCTACTCAAAACCAAAAAGATACCATAAGACTTTAAATTTAAATAGCTGTAAATAGTATGTACATTAACCTTCACACGAACGTCAGAGCCAGGTAAATCATATGCTGTTTGATCTTCAGTAGGTAATAATGAGGGAATAAGTAAAGTCCTTGAGTCCCAGGTCAACGCTACTTCAAATTTGTTAAGTAAATTGACAACATAAGCTTGAGCTTCTGCCGGAGCGCTGGTCGATGAGCGAAAAACAAGCTGTAAATCCTCCAACCTCATAATACCTGTAATGAGGGACTGCTAGAATTCAGAATCCAAGTATAAAACTATAAATTTAGGAACCGTTTGGCGCAAAGGGATTAATTTCTCTGATGGTGACTACATGGGCAAGCATGTCGCACAGCCACTGTGGGTCTAGAAAATATAGGTCTTTCAGGGTTGCATCTTCGTAGTGAAGCATCACTCCATTTTCGTGAAGAAATGCGGTAGCCTTAAATGGAAAATCAACAAAAATAACACAAAGGAAGGCGCTTGGATTAAAGAATATGAGCGGACTTGATTCAACTCAGCTGTATCCCTGAAGGACATTCGAAATCGGGAATTCATGATGTGCGCAACGCCAACACGATATTCCTCAGCAGAAAGAACAGGATCACGACCGCAATTTTTTTGTTCAGTGGCTAGAAGACCAATAACATCCTCTAGAGCCAAATAAGTTGCCGGAATACGCTGTTCCAACATGCGTTCTTTACTTCCTAGAGACACAGACGAAAAATCACAGTTCAATATAAAATGGGGGAGGGGAGTAAGAGTGAAGAAAATTTTAACTCACCTGGAAGTTTTAGGCTAAAAACGGCGTCATAAATTAGGTTGCATAAAAGTCGAACATTATGTCTGGTACGACAACTGATCTCTATGGTATCTAATACTCGAGGTAAACCGCATTTTTCCGCGTCCACCACATTAATAAAACTTAAACAAATTTGAAAAATACTTAGACAACATATTTAAAAGAATTGGGGTAATTTTTTGACAAGGACTATTTTTTACCGGTCACGAACAAGCTGTTGGAGATCTTCGGAATAGGATGAGGGGAAGGTATCCTTGACCAAATCGTAATGGGTTCCCACAATTAGAACAGGAGAATTAGGCGCTCTCGCCTAAAATAATTGCCTAAACTTAAGACACGAAAGAATAACGGTAACAAATAGTTTATCTCTCACCTGAATATTGACTAGCCAGTGAAAGATTTCGTCAATTCCTTTCACTCCATCAGTTATTCGCCATAGGACTAAATACAGACTTCGTTTAGACAAAAAGTATTGGTGAGTGGCATAATACTCTTTTTGACCAGCAAAGTCCCAGGTACTGAAAAGGTGATAAAACGAATTTATTTTTTGTGAAACAACGTTACAAACCCAAAGTTTAGATACCGGAAAGTGACTGGGCCGTGCCCTTTAGCTTTCTTGTCGTAAGTCCAATCACCAATGTCGACGCCGACAGTGGACAAGTTTACTCCACGGGGCGTCCGAGAGTGTATATTCCTGTTGCCCATTCTTTTTGCCCAGTGCTCTGGAGGTTTCTTTTTATATGATCCTGTGCCTTCTTGGCGTAGCTGTTCCAGTAACGAAGTTTTCCCGATACCTTGGACGCCGACGAGCATGAGCCTTAGGAATTTTGGGTGTTATTGGTTATTAGTACACAGTCGTAAATTATCTGAATGGTAAAAGTACTTCATTCGGGCGTATGGACGTGCATCTTCTAAGATGGATTTAAGATACCCCACGACATCCATTGTCTTGTATTTCTTGCTTTCAATCATTGAACGTAATGGTTCTTGTAAATTGCATCCTCTCACGTTCAAATTCCACAATTTTGACAACAATCCCATTCGCGGTGGCAATTCGACGATATCTAATATATATTTTGAATATTTGTGACAAAAAAATATTAGAATAAACAGATTCAAAGTGTAAGAAGATGAATACTGACCAGGATTTCCACTAACGTTGAAAACGGCGAGATTGCTTAGTTCGTGGATAACATTTGGTATTTCTCTGATCCTATTGTTGCTTATATCCAATGCACTCAAATTTGGGAAGAGTAGTTTGGATTTGTGAGCAGACGAAACGAGGGTATCCACATCCTCTTCCAACCCCTCATCCATCCACAGATGGATTCCAGTCATCTGATTATCTCCGAGGACCAAAGTACGTAAACCCTCCAATTTGTGATGACGCCGGTGTGCACACGCAACCACCTTTGAAGATTTGTGAAATTTCCTCCCTATAACAATTTCGAATATAACCACTTTAAATTCATGAGTTCGTAACGACTACCCTCACCTTGGGTTACTGGCGTTTTGGGTGGATTGCGATCAATTCCGGCAAAGCAAGTTATGGTTGCTGATGAAGACAAAAAAGGTGATGAGGTAGATAATGGGGACATCGGTTCATCTAGCTGAAGAATGTCCCAGTTGGAAAAGGGCGGCCAATTTTCTATTTGATTATGAGACAAATCTAACTGCTTCAAACCGTGAGGATAGTTAGATAAAGGTCCAATGTCAGTTAATCTGCAAATGGAGATATTTTGACCTGTTAGCATGCGCATAGTAAGTGTGGTGATCCATAAAGGTATCCATCTTACTTGTTGAAGCTCATGTTTAAGCGGACAAGATTGACAGCTATACAAGCTAATGAAACCGGGACGCTAGAAAAATTGTTGTGTGCAAGATTAAGATGAACGAGCTGTGAACACGATTGAGGCATGTCATCCATATCTGCCGGAAGAGTTTCATTAATATCTACTGTATGGCTCCATAAACTATAAAAAGGGAAGAAAAAAGAAGAAAAAAAAAAAACACGATTAACAACTTCCAATCAAATGATGCGTTTTTTTAAATCTAATCCTACCTATCGTGCACTAATTTCTGGGGAGTAAGGTTAAAAGTTGCCAGCTGCATGCTTCGCATCATTCTGGCGTCTCCCAAGCTGTCTTCGTCAGAGAAAGAAAGGTTGAATTTATCTGGAGTTGATTTATTCGAGCGCGGCGCCGAAAAGTCCAGTTTCTTTCCAGAATCACCACTACTGGTTAGATCGAAGGCTACGTCCGTTAGAAAGTTGGGAAGATCAACAAGTAAATTGAACGACGCATTCATCTCTTTCAATTTCGGAGCTGTCCACATGTCTATTGGAATATGTTGCAGTTTGTTGTTGGATACATCCAAAATAGCCAGCGAAGGAAGCTTGAATAGAGCATCCGGAAGGAAATCCAATCTAAAACGCAAAGTACAGAATTAAAAACAGAAAAACGAAAAATCATTAAAAAAATTATAAATAAGGAACTGGAGCTAGGCCTTGCCTGTTATCCTGCAACAGAAGTTCTTCCAGTAAAGGACAATTATATAATCCTGATGGCAGACGCTCAATTTTGTTTTGCGCGACGTTGAGATGCCGGATACTTTGCAATTGTAACATGCATGGTGGTAGCTCTACGAGAACATTGTTGGAAAGATCGATGCGTGTAATAGAATGGAGGGCAACGTGATAAGCACGCGGATGCAGTTTCATTTTGGGGTTGAGGCTAACAGCAGCCTCACTCAGCCATTGCGGCCTAATGTATTCAAGGCATTGCTGCCCGTGCCAATTTATCATAACGGCGTTAGTGGGAAAAACTTGGCTTAGTGACGCAAAGCCGCGGCTTTCGTTTGGCGATCCTGCTTTTTTGTTGATGGAATTTTCTCGATCAATATGTGATTTAAGAGCCAGGAGTTTGGATGTTATAATATCGTCTTTCGCTTGAACTGCCACATACAGTGCTTTGCTTTCCAGGTCTCGAGCACCATGTTTAAGAAGCAGATCAATCATTCCTAAAAAGGAAAAGAAATTTTAATCCAAGTTAACGTAAAAAATAGCGATTAAATACCCATGTCACGTTGTCTGACCGCCTCTACCAGCACGGAAGATCCCGTAAAAACATATTCGTCTAGGGCCGTCCGAGAACGTAACTTTGACAGCTCTTCTTCGTTAAGATATATGGTGAGATTCGGATTAGCACCTGCACCCAATATAAGGGAGGCGATGGCAAAGTGTTTGCTCTTGACAGCTGCGTGAAGGGCCGTTTGTGTCCCATGATCGCAGTAGACGTCTACGTCGACGGGACTTAATGTCTGTTGAATATTGGCAGCTGGAGTTGCTGAGTCTGGTTTTAAGTTAACGTTCAGACGGGACATTAAAGCTTGAATCGAGTCTGAAATCCGTTTTTTGGCTGTGATCGATTCGGTCGCCGACAGGACGGTTGTTGTCTGGTCGTTGGACTTCAACGTTTTCCCTTTGACGCGATACTTTAAAATAAGCTCCACCATTTTCAGGTTCCCCATATAGGCAGCGATATACAACACAGTTTGCCCTACGGAACCGTATCATGAGAAAATTTAATCATTAAAAATGTATGGGTACGTACCTGACACATCTTTTGCATTGATGTCGAAAGGAAGTTCATATTCATAGTTCCCTGTTTTGTCAGTGTACTTTTTCATTATACTCGAAGGGTACGGGTACTTAAGTAGAAGGTCCAGCACTTGAACGTGTCCCTGAATACAGCATCCATGGGAAGGAAACCATTTTTCAACTGTGGGAGTTTGTACCAATTCAGGAAATTTCTGTTGAATGTGCAGAACAAATTTGCAACAATCCAGTTTAGATTTAAGCAAAAAAAAAATTAAATTAAGTTGGCGCTTACTCTCAGTAGCAATTCTACAACTTCCTTATGGCCATTGTAGCATGCTATATATAGGGGAGAATATTTTGTTACAGGATGAACTCTTGCGTCCGCGCCATTGGCAAGTAATAAATGAACGATTTCTCTATGGCCAATTTCTGAAGCCCTGTAAGGTAACGCCGAGAATTGCTAAAAATTCAATAATTTAAAAACATCACACTAACTTGAACAACAATGTGTTTGATCCTTCCACCATCATATTAATGACAAGCTGCAAATCTTCTTTGAGCTCCTTAAAGAGCTTGAGCATTAAGTCTGGACTGCCTTCAATACATGCTTTTAACAATCCATTGAATATTTCAACCCTACAAGCTTCCTGTGTTGACTGAGCTGTTTTTAAAGCTGAAGCACATTCTATGTGACTTCCTTTAAGTGCCAAATCTAATGGTGAAAACCCCAGGCCATCTCGAACATCAATGCGAGCATCATGAGACAGCAAGAGACGTAGGTTGTTGACATGGCCATATTCAGCAGTTACATGCAATGATGTCTGAGAAGAAAAAGAATTCAGTTGGCAGGTACAGGATACTTTAGGTTTTAAAGAATGCACAACTTACTCTATATTCTCCTCGAGGCCCACACGGAATATTTGGATTAGCTTGAAGAAAACACTATTTTAAAAAATCAACAAATACACAAAACTTTGGATATTTTTTTACCTCCTGACTGAAGTAATATTCTTAGGCAGCTTGAGTTTTCTGTTGTAGCAGCTGCATGCAATGGTGTTCGACCCCATGCATCAACTCCATCAATATGTTGTAATTGATCAGCATGAAGAAGGTCTTCTAATAATTCTGCATTATCCCAAAGTGCCGCCTGAACAAAAACGAAAAGCCAAACTCGGAATTACAAGGATTATACCATAAGCTTTGTTGCAGCCAACAGCCGTTAAACTAGTGCAAACCTGGTGTAACAAGCGTCCCGGGAAATCTTCCAAATCATCAGAGTTTGGACTGCTCGGAATACTCATGCTTGAGAATTGAACCAAAGAAAGCCGAGCCCAAGCACAGTTGTCATCACTGACAGAATTGTCAACAACCAAACATGGTTTCTCTCAATGTGTTCATTGATCAGCTGATGCAGGCACACTTAATGAAGAAGGCCTCTAATACCGAACATAGCTCTGGGCTCTGGTAGCAGCACCTACCAGGAGTTGTGTTCTGGTGTTTTCAATCAAGTGAATCAACGAACACAGCACATTCGAAGCACAGGCATGATGGTATAAATAAAAGGGCGCGTATGCCTATGTGGTGACCAATTATCAACCATATGTTGCAAAGCTCGAAGCCCTTTTGGTAACTCGCCTAAAAGACTAAAGAGTGAAGAGTATACATGCCTAGGAAGCTACGATCAAGCCGTAGGACAGACAGTGCACAGTCATTCCGCCCAGTTCCGCCAGGGAAAAAAAAAATTTCAAAACCCATCACGCAAAACAAGAGGGAGTTATGCGGCCATCCGCATTAAAGTAGGCCTTGGATTGACCTGCGCTTTAGGACGTCGTCTGGGGAACATTTTGTTTAGTTTACAAATCACTAGGGTTTGGTTACCAGAAAAGGTGGGCGTTACGTCAGGTTATCCCATAAATCTGCATTCTCTTTATCACACTAAGAAAAATGGTAGGTCATATGAAAGTATCAGCTGAAGTGTAATTTATTTGTTATTCTGTATCTTAGCAATCTTCCAATAGTGAAATAGAAGAAACTCTCAAACGAATCCAATCTCACAAGGGAGTCATTGGAGTTGTTGTTATTAATAATGAAGGTAAACACTCATTTGTATTGAACAGTAGATATAAAAAAACTTAATTTTTTTACTTTCTAGGCATTCCAATCAAATCAACTTTAGACAATGCAACTACTATCCAATATGCTGGTTTAATCAGTCAACTAGCTGATAAAGCTTGTAGTGTTGTCCGTGAGTTAGATCCAACAAACGATCTAACATTCTTTCGCATCCGAACTAAGAAACATGAAATCATGGTAAGTCGGAAATTAAAGAGTTTTCATAGTGCTGTTAAAAGTAAAATTTGCTCTGTTAGGTTGCACCGGACAAGGAGTATATGTTAATAGTTGTTCAAAACCAGTCAGATTAATTTTATTCATCGGTACAGTTTATCTCAATAAATTTCTTCTTGGGCAATTAATCCAAACCATTATGATCATATATTTTATTTTTTAAAGAAATTTAGCTTTAAAAAAAATAGTGATATTGGTGTGGCAAAAAAAACATCCCTGTTGAGAAAGAATCAGAGAATGGTTGATAAGAATAGATTTTGCCAACAATGGCAAAAACTATTTAACTTACTATGGTGGTCAATTTGGAGTCTAATGAAAACAGATGAATGAGAAAATCTATTCCTAAAGATTGTCTTTTGAACTTAAGACATTGATTCATCTGAGGAAAGAAGATGTAGCCACGATGTATAAACATGATCACTGCCGTAAGGTTCTTTCCGCATATGACACACCTTTTTGTCATGCATTAGACCATAAAATATTATTGGGTGTGCGACTGTAGTAATTTTTGACCTTATCTTTCCAACTAAAATACCCAAAATTCCAATATCCCTATCAAACCTGTCTGTATGGCTTCATTAGAGAAACGTGACGAAATCGAATAAAGTTCTCTGGTTCTATTGGGAAGAAAAAAAATTCTACTTTTACGTTCTGTCGTTGTCCAGCCTGAAAATAAGAAAGTGTAAGAAAACGTCGTGCTCAATGTGTGAAATTTGACATCATTAACACAATTTTTTTTTCTTTAGAAAAAATTCAGCAGCGGATGCTGAATTGCTGATAAAATATTTTACTCTTGCGGAAAATGAATAGATCACAATAATCAAGAAGAAAGTGCGTGTTATAGAAACTGGCAAAAGTAGTCTAATGTGAAATTTTGCAGACATTTGGCTCCCAGCCGACTTACTAGAATTACATCTTGATGAATATGTGGGCGGAGTTCAATCGAATAGAGAAAGGACCAGAGAAATGATGTTTAACAGCGTAATCACTATAGGTGATTCTCACTGCGCTCCCCATTTGCTTTCTATGTTTCTGTTTGCAGTCATCCAGATGTTTTGTTTTATATTCTTTAAACAATTTGTAGAACCCATTGGGATCCTTTTTGGCATATATAGGCATTTTCTGACTCATACAGATGATAAAAACATGTTTTTTTCCGTTCACCAGCGCTCTACTATCACTCTCCTTTCCTTAATAAGCCCACTGGTTGTAAGTAGGTAGGACGAAAATCCAATTTTTATTTTGGCACATATTATTCGTGCTTTATCGAACGTAAAGCGTCCTGGAAATTGGAGAAGGAGGAGACACTAAGTTTACCTTTATATTTTTGAAGTTACTTCGATAATACAAGAATCGATCATTCAAGCCAGTAAACATCGTTTTCATCTTTATGTAACCAACGAAAACGAAGGGAAAAAATAAAATGTGTGGATTCCATGTTTAATGTCGTTGTTCAAAAAATCTGTGATGATGCTTTAACGGTTTTCGTAATTTGTTTTTGATATTTTTATTTTTACCCAGCCATTAGCTTATGACAGTTATAATCAACGTGGGCGTTACAATAACTTGATATGGTCTTGAAATCTTACTTTACAGTATTAGTGATCAACAAAAAAGTTCGGTGAACACATTGAATTTGTCATCTCGTCAAGGACAACCCTTTTACAAAAGACTTTGGAAAGTTGTGCTTTATAAGTAGAACTTTGTCGCAAGAACGGAATGTACTATGTTCTTTGATTTCAATTCTTTTTTATTATTTAAAAAAAAATGTTTTTTTATGTTTTTGGACTTTATATGGTGTCTCTGTATGAAGGGTATACACAGATTAAAATGCTCCACAAGTTCCTCCCTGAGCGCGGGCCGGATTACTCTATTTTAAAAAAAGGGGGGTAAAACTGTTAAAAGTCTGCCTTTTACGAATCTTGGTGAAAAGTAAGACAGGATCACTGACCTCTGGTTTATCGAGTGGCTTTGAAACACTTGGGCGGCCACGCTTGGTCTGTTTAAAAAACGTTGTGAAAACAAGCTCCGCTACGATACCCGCAGTGTAAACTATGGGAACACCATACACCACGGCGGAAAAAAGGACCGATGGGGCCGACTGTAAAGAGAACAATTTAAAAATTTTGTGAATTTGTGAATTGATACGAAAATGACGACAAAATCAAACAGCAACGCCAAAGTTTGGCGTGCATTCAGAAATGCCAAAAAAAGGAAGAGGTAAAGGTCATAAAATGCTTCTACCAGTTGACCCCAAATAGAAAATTTTGTGAAATTTTTAAAACATTGTTTCATTTTTCTTTCTCCAGAGGCATCAGAAAAATACTACGATGAATAACTTACCTCAATAACTTTGCCAACAATGCTTCTTCCAACTTGATGATCAATCGCCATTTTTTAATTGATATTGTTGTATGTATTTACTTGAGTACACTTCCCAGCTTGCAACCTGGTATGCTACCTGCTCAGGTTCCTTCGAAAGACTGGTGTCCAATGTTGGAACACAGTTTTTTTCCTAGACCTGAATAGAAACTAGCGGAGCTGTGTCTCACTACAGACATCAAGGTAGGTTTAGTAAACCTCTGGTTCATGCCTCCAGCATCTCGTTCTACCGGTATTTCTCCCATGAGAGGTTCCTGATAGATAACGGTAAAAACAAGGTATGAGAATGTTTAGTTCGTGCTGTGTTTTGTTTTGTGCAAAAATGCTGTTTTGAAGAGAGTTCCAAATGAGACTCTTTAACTGGCCAAAGTGATACGTACGAGCTCAAATATCAATAAGTTATTGTTTAAAAATTGTTTTAGTTGCTTGATCTTATTGCACCATTCTGTGCAGAGTTTTATGGAAATGACTCGATCACGTCGACTTATTTAAGTCCAGTGAATTTCAATAAACACGAGTTTTCATAATGAAACTTTGCTTCTATCTAGGGTCATGTGGGTCAGCCAAAAGCAGTCCACTACAAGCTACCAGTATATCGTGCTGCTAAAATTTAGCCTCTCCGCTGCTGCGATAACCTGATGATCTAAATCTTTTTTAGAACGCCAGAATTTTGTCCTGAAAAGAAACATAAAACAAAACAAAAAATCCTGTCGTGAGTTTTAATCATTCGACTTCGGTTGCTCATTTCTTTTCTTTTGAGGCCAAGAAACGGGAGTAAGCAGCAAGTGCTGTTTCTCTATTGCAAAGTAGAAAAACCTGTTAAACTGGAGTGGAGTAGACTTATCGGGTTGCCAGAAGAATTCAAAGTTAGTGGACGAAATCATAATGTAAAAAAGAAAAGAGGGAAAAAAAACACGAGTTTCAGGCGAAAATAGTACAGGCTGACAACTCTTACTACATCGCCGTACTTTCCCAAATTCCAAAGTTTCTAAATAACCGCGGTTAGGATATTTCAAAAGACAACGAGGAAATATGTTTATATATATACATGTTCCTAGGCAGGAATCATACCGTATGCGGTAAACCTTTACTTTACTTAACGGATACAGCGTTGAACAAATGGAGGCTAGAGGTTCAAATTGTGTACCGTAATCCATGCGCAAAGTAGGTCAGCTTTTGTTTGGCTCAGAGGTGAGCTTAACGTAGTATGAAAACAGCACATTATAGAAATAAATTAAGCTATCCTACGAACGCGAGAGAGAACACAAATTATTTCGTTTAATTATATTCTTCGAATCACCGTTCCCAATCGTTTTTTGCATTGGCGTTCAAACGCGTACATTTTGGCCTGAGCATGAGGCAACATTTAAAAAACAATAATAAGTTAGGTAATTACGTAATGGCTTATTATGAAAAATTGCTAAAATAAAAGTAGGATAACTGTAATGAAAAACTCTTTTTATCATTATAAAACTCCAGAAATGTAAACTTTTTGATTGAAAAGAGACAGTAAATGACATTTCAGCTAACAATTTATCCGTAGCCCACTGAAGGATAATTGATTCTAGCCATATATAAATCTGCAATGTCAAATGGCTGTTAAACATCCAGTGAATCAATTTTTAAACAACTACCCACTATTATCTGCCAACGATGGTTCAGTGAATCATAAAACAAGAAGACAAATTTAGGTATAAACTAATAAAAACTTTTGGATCGCACATACAAATCTGTTGAAATAGGATGGCTGTAGAAATCGTTCGACCACTAAACTCCAACCCAACTTCTTGTTCGTGCGTTGCTCACGAGATGGTCTGTGAGAGCACGTGTGGAACCAAAGAAAAATGAGCCCTCACCACAGGTAAGTTGTTTTCTTTCTCTTTTGAGTGAGTTATTGTTTTCATAAATATAGCAGACGAATGGGATTCCCGAGGAAGCGGAAGAAACTGGACAATAAAAAAAGGGGCTCATTTTCCAACGCTGTCAGCTCTAAGCCTGTAATTCATGTTGACTTTTACTCATTTTGACCACAAACAAAGTAACGGATATAAAAGGAGTTCCTCGCATTTGGATTATATTCATAACTCGTTGGTTTAGTGCTTTGTCTCACTACCATCTTATACTGGATGTGCGTTCTATTGTAAAGCTTGTCTGAGAACATAAGGACGATTAACAAACGAAGAAACATTCAAACTTTTGAATCTACCTACCCTAATTTAAATGTGTTTTTTTTCCCATAACGGGGTAATCATATCTTTACATAGCCAAAATATCACTAGAAAATAGTAAAAAAAGGTCATCAGCCTTGTAGTTTTCACGTTAACGCAGATGTTTCCTCCATTATTTAAAAAAAGAATAAACCTTAAACTTTAATGGTTGCGTTTTTACAATGATTTTTCGTCCTGAAAGTTTTTATATTGCGAAAATCTATTTTTACCCTCATCCCTAATATCCCCCTCCCCACACACACACACACAAACGAATATTCTTTCAACTGTTTAAGTGGTCTTAACATGGGAGATAGCAGACTAAGCTAAGTCATCGAGACTCCATTACCGAACGACAGACATTACCAATTCAACCCGGTTCCAGACAAGTGACACATGCAGGTTAATTGTTTGTGATCAATATAGAGGCGAGCTTAATTACCTTGTTTCAGATTCATGTGAATTTGGAGGACAAATTCTTTATTTCTTAATGGGTGTACATTCAGCAGGATGTTCGTCATTAGCAGACATTCCTTTGGCAGAAAGAAAAAAAGCTCGCCATTTTGGTTTAATGTTGTCAAACTACATAACCCAATAAGAAAAATATGCATGCTCTTAGTTTTTTCAAATCTCTCAATGCCCTTGAAAAAATGTGTAATTCAGAAAGAAAGAAGAAAAAAAAACGAATACGGTAAAGACATTTTTGAAAATACTCTTAGGTTCTTCTTAGAATAACAATTTAAAAAGGCTCCAGAAAGCCAAACAAGAAAAAAATGGTTGCACAGACATTGAGTTCATGGAAAAGAATCACGATAAAAATCTCTTTAGCAAAGAGAAGACGTGTGTAATTCCACTGAAAGTCGAATGCTGGAAAACCTATGAGTCTCGATAGGCCGTCTCAAGGAAAACAAAATAGGAAAAAAGGGAGGGGGCTATTCTTTGGGGAGGTACTCCGAAAACCCTGTCCGCCATGATGGCTGGTATACATTTTCTCGTAAAAAAAAAGTGATTCCCATTTCTGATGTTGACTTTGCCTTCTTTTTCCCCACCATTCTTTGAGAATTGAGAGACAGAAGAGAAAGGATGTCCGCTCTTCCTCTCAGCAACTTCTCAAGGTCAAGGTCGAGAATTTGCTCCAAACTTTTTTTTTTAAATAGAAATTATGAACATTAATTCGCCCAGTCGCCTGTGAATTTAGTTGTCTTGACCAGTGAAGCGCAATTTCTGTTATACTACCGGCGTAATAAACAAAAAAGTAAAGAAAAAAAAAAAATCATTTGAAAGCAAAAATATCGTGGGAAACGAATCGAATTCATTGCAACGTAGCACGCGCTCAGTGGTTCAATCAACTTCCACCGGTGGAAAAAGATGCAAATCGCCGAACCGGAAAATGTTTCATTTCTTAACTGTTGGCATTTTATTTTTTGAAAGCAGAAGCCTTGTTGCTAACTTAAAATACTCATTAGATGCAAGCTGTTTCTTTTTCTTTATAGGAGAATAACGGTATCACGTGAAGAATGTTCTCGAATTCGGGTCATCCGACGGAGGACGTCGGGTGATGAAACCGCAGGCAAACCTGAATGGTGAAATGACGTGCCCAGGTAAACGAAGCGAAAGAAAAGAAAAACGTACGAAATGAAGGTAAGTTTTGAAAGTAGACGAAGGAGCGAAAGGTATACATTTATACATTAACAGAAAGAGCCTCGAGCTGTTGGCTGATATTTTCCTATCCCAAAGCTCCACGGGATAACATCAGTGGATACTTTTTGTCTCCGAACTGGGGGTTCGCTTCACCCTTGGGAAACGATTCGGATTTAGAACTGTGTTCGTGTGTCTCACATGCATGGTCTATCAAATCGGAATGTGTCCATTGCCTGGAAGTAGAAATAAAAGCTTAAGAGGAATGACCAAAATCCAACCCGAGGTCGTGCTGTTGGTGAAGGGGGGAACCCCTGAAACGTGGCTTGACAAATTGGGAGATCATCCTTGATACTATCGTATTTTGCATCGATGGCGAGATGAAACAATTGTTGCATACGAGAGGCTCAATTGTAATTGCTTTTTTTTTATTTACTCTTGCTTGATATGTTGGGGTTATCGTATCTGATCAGCCATGACTGAATACAACAAGCTAAATGACGTAAATGAAGCAAAAATAACATCAGGAGAAGAACGCAAGGCAACGTTGCAAGATGAGATAAAAATTTCTCTAGTGATTCGCCATCTAGCGGATAGTGTATGCACTTTCTTCTTCTTATTTTTTACCTGTGTGGCAAAATAGCCCAACCCCGGAAAATAAACCTGTGGAGCTTTGTCGTTTCAGTCAGTGTACCGGGGGCTGTCATCTAACTCAGGTGTGGCTGTATAGTTGTGTGGTGGTTTTCTTGGGGTTGTTTGTTATTATATTTTACCTATTTCGCTCAGTGGTATTCCTATTTTATTCGGGGGGGTAATTCTTCAGTTTTGTTCTTGCTACTCGTGGATGTTGTTCGTTTTATGTCGTGTTGCTCCCAAGTTCTCCCAAACTCGGCAAAAGTACCATCCTTCGACACGTTCGGGAAACTAAAAAGAAAAAGAAGCACAAAAAAAAGCGACACAACAAAAAGAAATACTCTCTGCCAAGCTGAACCGTACGCCATTATAATCTCAAAACACCTGGATTGAAGATCTTTTTGTCTGTCAAAAATTCGTCTATATTTTTCATTCTTGCCCGGTCTTCTTCTTGGAGCCGGCTTAGAATCGTTTAGGTCGTATGTTTATTAGCTTTGCTGTTGTGTGTCGTGTGTTGGAACGTTAAAACGAAAAGGAAAAAAAAGGAAATCGACGTGATCGTTATCTATCGAAGATTCGCTCCACCAACGTTGCTACTGGACTTTAGTTTTTGACCACACTTTTTCACCCCCATTCGTAAAAAAAACAAAACAAACAAACCTATTAGCCAACTTAACTCTAACACCAAAAAGAAGAAGATAATCTGTGGCTATGGCGACGACGTACTTGAGCGTGGTTCACCTGGCCACTGCTGGTCTCAATGGTCCACTGCTCGGTTCTGACGAGGAAGAAATTGTTCTAATCTGCCTGGTCGTTGTCAACATCCAGACCAACCAGGTAAACAATTACAACAAGTCATTTTTATAATTTTTGGTTGGGCTTTTTTCACCTTGGAGGTCATAATTTGTGTTTACTAGAAGTAGCTTTTAAAAAAATGATAAGAAACAATTGCCACTCTCTAAAGCCCCGCAA
Source organism: Daphnia magna (assembly GCF_020631705.1). Classification (NCBI taxonomy): domain Eukaryota; kingdom Metazoa; phylum Arthropoda; class Branchiopoda; order Diplostraca; family Daphniidae; genus Daphnia; species Daphnia magna. The sequence goes on along the minus strand of NC_059185.1, from coordinate 9,838,742 downwards.
GTTTTCTTATCATTTCGCCTCTCACTTTAAAACTTAACGAAACACAAAACTAGGTGGAATGCCTTTCTTTCTTACCTGTTGCTGCTGTGAAGCACTCGAATCCAAGATGGCGCCCTAGTGTCGTGACCACCTGTTTTTCTTTCTCCCCCGTCTCTGGAGCCCTTTCTTTTTTTTTCTTTTCTTCTTCTTTCTATTCGGTTGAGCGAATGTTGGACCAACCGTTTGGTCTAGAGACAAACATTCAACACAAAATAAAAAAAAATAAAAAATTTGAAGAAAAATGGTGGTCTCCTTCAATATTGACTTGGTTAGAGTTAGCACAGAAGATAGGTAGGGGAAAAAAAGGCTCTTGTGTTGATATATGGTTCACTGATGTGTATTTAGGTACAAGTCTTTTGGCCCTCCCTTATTTCTTTCTAGTCCTACTCGTTGATAATAGATGTATACATTGTGTGTACGTAACGTTTTTCCTTATCATTTTCGTAGGCGACAATCAGGAGTTTGCTCGTAAAATCATGCGTCAACGCTAAATCCCAATAGATTATTGTGAACACACACTAATCTTGACTTTAAAAAAAAACGACAGCAATCTTGATTGAAGTAATCAACAAGTTCGTTTATACGTACACAGTCCCTGATTTTAAATTCTTAATATGTCACGTTCACCGATGAATAACTTGTTGAAAATCGCGTCACAGTAGTTCACTATTTGTTAATAAGAAAAGATAACTTTGCAAATGATTGCAGTGCATCGGTTGTAATCTTTAATTGTCAACTTAAATTGGGTAAAGTCGTTCTTTTTAAAACTCGTGTTGCTAGCCAACCAAAAAGTTGATTCGTCACCTTTTATGGGAATTGTATTCCCCCGACCAAAGGCTTTTACCTTGCGACAGGTTTTTTTTCCTCGTTTATAACAAAATTATCCTCTCCTTCTTTTTTTGGTTGAACAGGTTGCATTTTTATTTAAAAAAAAAAAATAACCATCAACTTTGCATCGATTTAGGAATTTTTTTTTTACCCCTTAACGTTGATGACCAACAGTCGCCAGTTTAAATAGAAATTCAATGAGGAAGAGACGAGTTCCTTATTTTTTTTTTGGTCTCATTTATTTCCATTTATTTTTCCTTATTTTTGTAGTTTAATAGCAAAGAACAGCAGCAGCTCAGGGTTGACTGACCCGTGTTTTCAATTGTTTGCCGGTGTGACGAGTTTTCTTTTATCGTCGGCGGCGCTGTTTATTATGTTTTATTTTATTTTATTTTTTTAGAAAGTCTTACCTCAGTTTTTCACACTGAAATTGCGCGTACTCTAAACACAGAGACAATTTTCATCGCTTTTTATTCACCTATTGTTTGAGGGTAAAAATTGTTGTTCTTCTGTTGAATTAAAGGGCCTTGCCTACCCTTGTAAAACACAAAAACAAAAAATTACTATTTACCGTGCGTGTGTGGGTTTTCGGCAATAAAAAGGCACATTTCGATTAGGACGTCATTTTCGATCATAAGCTAACGGTACATTTGTTCGTTCAACGTGAAGAGGTCGCACAGATGCAACACGATTTCGACCTCGCCATGGTCTGGTGGTTGGCACTCTTTGTCTTCCATTGAGCTCGTTCGTCTTCCGCCAATGACGTCATGCAGCCTGTATGGGAAAAAAGAAAAAGAAAATTGTATATTTCATATTTATGAAAGAAGAAAAGAAAATAAAAGACAAGGAAACATTGAGCTATCACACATAACGGCGGTCTTCAAGGCCGCTGGAAACCGGGGCTACCTTTAATTACCTTGCGGCTTGAGAACACGTAAAAAAAAAATGTATGTATATGAGAATATTGTCGTGCAAAGAATGCGACCTTCAGTCATTTGATTATTTTCTGTGTGTCCAATGTGGTTGCTTTAGTTTGCGCACTATTTGGGTGGCATTTCTTATGTGTTCGTGTGTGTCTCTTCCACGGTCGTCGAGGATTTTCTCTTTGGAAATACCGTTGCTAATGGCAAACCGCTGGGATTCAATTTAGTTTTTTATTGGTTTTAATCACGCTCAAGTTGCTACAGATTCAGTGACCGGGTCGTTCATATCTTATATATATATATATTTCTTCTCTTTCTCATGTTCACAGGTGGTGACCGTGCAAGACTACTGGGTTAAACCGCGTTCGGCTGATATCAACGAGAATGTCCTTTCTGAACAAGCCAGAGAAGAAATGGGTCTCTCTGAGGAACTCATCCGTACCAAAGGCAACTCGCTGGAACAAGTCCTGTCTCAGGTAAGCAGCACAACACACACACACACACACAAAAACACTGGAATTTTATTTTAACCATCCTCTATCCAAAAAAACCAAACCTGTTTGGTGACTTTGACGCATGCGCTGTCCGAGAACTCTCCCTGGTTTGACGGTGTCGATACGTACCACCACTATGGAAGAAATAAGAAAAAATGTATTTAAAAAAAACAACAAAACAAAGTCGGCATCGTTCCAGGCCGCCAACATTTTTATTTAAAAAAAAAAGAAAAGAGAAAAAGAAACAGGAAAGACGAGCGTATCGTATTTGTAATGGATGCACACCTTTCTTTTTCTTTTCTTGGTCTAGTCGTCGACAGTTAAATTACTCACCTCTTTAACTGAGTAAGAAAAGGTAAACCGATAGCGAAGGTAAAACAATCGACGTTCAAGTCGTTTCACGCTGCAAAGTAAGAAATGATTGAATTCGAAATTCGTGTGTAAGAAGAGAATCGTGCGTCACCCCTGTCGTGAACACAACCGTAAATTGTTCCAGTAGTAAGATGATTTTAGTACTTTCGAAAAAGAAAAAAAACATTGGTAGAACTGTTTGGAGCGCGGCTTCATATTTTCGAGAAAAAAAAAAAAAATTATGCATTTTAATTCTTTTTTCTTTCTTTCTCACTTATACCTCGAGGCAACCGTCATCCCGTCATTCTTCCTCCATCTCACTTGGCATTTGCTCCGAGTCTTTTTTTTTTGTTTTTATTATTATTATAAAAGATTAGAAATAAAATAGGGAGATTTATAAAAAATTAATAATAATAATAACAAAAAAAAAAAAAAAACTTAGCTTCAAGGTTTTATTCTTTCATTCTCTCGTTTGGTAGCAAACACACAACATAATATACTGTACCCAATAACAAAAAAAAGCACCAACCGAAGTTTCACCGATTCACGCCGCCACCGAACATTACGTACAGTGCTCGACCTTTTTTTTTTTTTTTTATGCGTGCAGAAAAAAAAAAGGGGAGAGAGAGAGAATATGAAGAGGCAGAAATTCATTTTCCACTGTGCGTCCCAGCGTAAATGTTAGATTGGTTAGCCACGGGAAGCTTCTTTTTTTTTTCTTTTTCTTTTTCTTTTTCTTTCTTCTTTGTAGCGATTTAGTCAGACACGCCAGATGGTTTTTATTTTAACAAATTGCAGTACACAAGGTAAAAGAAAGAAAAAAAAAGAACAATTGCACGGGGGAGGGAAGTACGAAATGAAAACGGTCCCTGAAGCATTATGATGGCGAATTGTTATTTCATTCTTGGGTTTTTTTTTTTTTTACGATCTCTGCCAACCCAAAATGAAACGCGCTAATGGAAAGATGGCGTTGACGTCTAAAGTGTGAACAGATAAAGTTGGACTCGTTTGTTTTCTGTTGGGATCTGTTTCAACGTAAAAAAAAAAAGGGGGTGGAAATGTAAATACAGTTGGTAATGCAGCAGGTGAACTATTGAATTAATGTTTACCAACTCTATCCCTCCCCGCTTGTGTGGACGTATATGAACAGGTGTTTATAGTCGGATGTGCGTGAATCTGTTGGCACCAGATGCATCACTCCACAGATATTCTAGTATTGTTTTTACACCTGAATTTTTTTTTAGATCGTTCAGTTTAGTTGAATCAACAACAAACACAAAATTTATGTCGATTTTTTTTTATATGAATGGTTGGGTTTTTTTCCTTCCCTCCCAACAAAAAAAAAAAACGTGAATGGATGACACGCCGATGGCGCAAGGAAATCTATTGTGACCACATCCTGGTGCTTGTTGTAATTTTTAATTCTACGGCCACATACGTCGAAAATTTGTTTTTCCCCCTTACTTTTTATTTTCCGTTCGTACACGATTCCCCCCTCCCTTTTTGAAAAAAAAAATAAATAAAAATGTTCTTGTTCAATTACCGTTCAATGAAAAGAAGGGAAAATGCGATCATGAAATGGTAATGAGATTTCAAAAAAAAAACTGGGTGAAATGGAGCACATGACTGATAGGTCCCTATTTCTTTCTAACTCCAATGTTTTCTTATTTATTTTACTGTTAATTACTTTTTCAATTATTTTGAACAACAATCATTTTCTGTTTTTTTTTTTTTTTTTTTTTCAATGTGCGCGTGTTACGTAAAAGACTGGCCGACTTTCTCGAGTCATGACGGAGAAACGTGCCTGTCCAAATGGATATGATTTTTATTGTTATCTCGGAGGGGTTTACCTTTTATTTTTATTTTTTTTTTTTTAAGTAACAACAACAACCAAAAATGATTGGTATACGCCATGCGATAATGAGATGTTATTTTTTTTTCAAAAAGAAGTTTCCGATATTGAGTTCAGCCCTTAGAGGAGAAACACGTCGACCGGTGATGGATAGACTGCCAGAAAAATCATGGAGAAGGCCGATGAGACAGTAGTAAGATTTTTCGTAGCCTAACATGAAGGACATAATATAAAAGAAAGAGAAGAGGGAGAAAAGAAAATAGGGAGGCCATCGACCGTCATGCCGATGAAAGAAAAACCCACTAGGCAATATAATAAAAGTGAAAGTTTTTCTTTTGCTTGTAATGCGGGACCGAGAGAGCTCAAGGTTTGAAAGATGTCTCTAAGCGTGCACGTGGCGTTTGGAAACGAGGCCTGTCTGTTTTACTTTTTGCGTACCAACTATTTTTATTTATTTATTTTTTTTTCGAAACACGAATGGAGAGTGTGGTTGTTCATTCGTGCAAGCAGGTTCATTGAACGCATCCCACCCCGCCATTCCGGCGAAATATCTCTCTCTCTCTTGTTCATGACTTTCATTGTTTATTTTTCTGTGAAACAGGTGGACAGTTTTCTGCAGAAAGTGTCGACTGAAGTGGAGCAGAAAACGGCGAGCCAAGCGGCCAACGTCGTGATCGTGACCGACGGCCAACTCCCTTTACGCCAATGTTTATTGCCCGAGACGTGCTCGAAAGGCATCGCCGATCCACCGGCCATTTTTGGCCATTTTTACGACTTGCGCAAAGAGTTCCGAAAAGGATTCCCGAACGCGCCTGAAATCAACTCCATTCAAGACATGATGAACTGTAAGTTACAATTTTTTTCTTTTCTTTTCTTTTTTTATTCAAATTTATGATCCGCTCATCTTTCCCTCGTGCGATTATAGAAAATCGCAGGCCCTTCTTTTTTTTTTCCTTCCAAGTTCAAGGTGGAAAAAAAAAAATTTTTTTTAAAGAGTCACGAACACAAAGTTTACAAGAAGGGGATGGGAAAATGTATTTTTTTTTTTTTTTCTTCAGTTTTTTAAAGTTACCGGATGAAGGTGGAACAGAAAAAAAAAAGTGGGGGGGGGGGTGTGTGTGTGATGGAGAAGAACTTGCGCTGCGGTTGGGTGCGAAGGGTGTGGCCTCATGGCCGAAGGCGATTTTCGCGAGGTAACCTCGATAGCACGATGGTTTGCGCAAGTTAAAAGCAAATAATATCGGAGGGAGAGAAGAAAAACGAATTGATGAATAAAACCGAGATTTAACTTTCTAATGGCAACCATTTCACAATTACGAAACCACATCCTCGAATTCAAAAACCTAAAACTCGCCAATGTAATTATCAACAATTATTCATTTATTAAAAGAAAAAAAAAACGTGTTTTTCTAGTTGGAGTGGGGGGGTTAACTATGGCTGTAGATCCGGGCAACGCCTAAAAAAACAAAAAAAACACTCCCTTCTTTAACAATCCTGTTTGGCATTTCTTTCTTTCTTTTTTTGGGGGGGTTCATCGTTCTTTTCTTTAAAAAAAAAAAAAATTCCCGAACGGGTTACCATAAGAATTGATGATAGTAAAAATCCTTTTTCTTTTTCTTTTGAAAACAAAAAACACAATATCCGACCTTGGCTACGTGATTCTTCGCTCTGCTATTTTATGGCCATTTATAGTTTTATTTCCTTTCTGAACGATATTTATTTCAGAGGGGGAATTTTGCCGAGATATCTATCAAGTCAATGTGAAGAAAAACATTGGCGCGTGACGGAAGCAATCTATTGATTGCCGAAATGGATGAGTGATTCGGTCAGAAGCCCTTCGCTCATAAATGGAAAGAAACTGTCACTAAACGCGTTTAGCTCTTTAAATTGCGTTCTTTTTTTGTTTACAAGCCAATTAGAAGAAGGGGAGAAAAGAAAAAAAGATGGAGGACAATTGTTGTCTTTTACCCAGGTATTCCTTAGTTGGCGTTCCAACGGTTTCTTTCCTCTTCTTGGTAAAAGAGAAAGACGGGATAAAAGGAAAGGTATAGAAAAGAGAAGAAGAAGAAACAAACTTTTCCAAGGACCTTATTCGCTTACCCCACGGCTCTCCCCTTCTCTTTTTCAAGCTTATTCAACTCACCTGCCCAGAAAGAGAGAGAGAAAAAAACAAGACTTTTTTTTTTATTTTTTTTCCTTTTTATTCTGTTGGGTTTGTTGGGTATCTTTTGTGTTCCATTTTTCTTAAGTCATCCTCTATATCTCGACAGTTAAATCGGCTAGTCAAATTTTATTTCTTTTTTTTTTTTGGTTGAAGCTATTGAAAAAAATTAAAAGAAATAAATAAAGGAAGAGGAGGGCTTTTTAATGTGAATTAAACGAGCCCATTGCTGATGTATTACTTTCGCTATTAGTTGGCTGTCGATGCCATTTAATGGCTTCTTAAGATTGGAACGACGACCTTGTTCGAAAATAGAATGGCAGAAAACATTGTTGTTCATGCATAAATTGTCTTCTGGAACACTCGAACATGGCCATCCACCCCGAAGGGATTTTTTGTTTAATACCTTTATAAATAATTCCTATATATATATATATATATTTTTGCTGGGTTTTTCCCTACGCTGCCGGCAAAGTTCCCATTCCAGGGAAGCTTCTCACCTTCTTCTCTTTCCTTTGGCTGGGAGACATGCTTCGTTGCATTTTTTTTTTTTTTTACTTAACATCTAGTCCTCGTGATATTCATCATACACACACACTAGAAACTTGTTTTCTTGTATTTTCTCTACCTCCCGGCCTTTTCCGTTGAAATCATCATAAAAATTTCCATTTCCTTCTCAAGGGCTTCTAAAAAGCCACTTTTTTTTAAATATTATTATTTTTTTTATTTACTGGTCTTGAGCCTTTTTTTTCGTGATTGAGGGGGGATACCGTGCTGAAAAAGACTTAAGCGCATCGTTGGCAATGACGAAGCAATTTGATATAGATTTTAAAAAAAGGGTCATTCTCTATTGTGTTAGCCTCATTTGGTGTCGCAAAAGACACGATCGTAGCTTTTGAAAATCTTTTTTGTTTAATAAAAAAAAAAAAAAATGGTGAGAAACTTGCAGGTACTTGGTGGAACCAACATGTTGTGGTTGAACGCGTTGCCGAGTCTCTTCCCAAAAAAAAAAAAGAATCGATCAGAATGGGATTAGAAATGAGGGTAGATGCGGTTTCTAACTACACCGAAGGTTGTCTGTACTTTGCTCGGAGATAGAAATGCTAGAAGCAGACGCTAACCCATTTATTTTTTGACGAGCATTTTCTGCGTTCCATTACATGTTCATGGAAAATATTTTTATTTTTATATGTTAATTATTTTTGCTGTAAATTATTCTCGTTTCTCCCGCTGAAATATCGTGAGGAAATTTCGGAAAAACAAGTACCCGCTAGTTTAAATTCTTTGGGCAGGGTAATTAGGAATTTTGTTTTCCCCCTTCGTACTTTTGATGGTGGTGTTTAAAGTTCCCCAGTCTCTGACGCAATTGGCGTTTAATGTTCTGTGTACATACGTAAAAGTTTCCTCCAATAGCGCAATCGATCGATCCCGTATTTTCAACCTTCGGTTAACGGGTACGACGGTACGATGTAAGAACAAAATATTTATGAAAAAAAAAAAGGAATAGAAATCATGAAGAGGGTTGTTTGTTAGCAATGCCGGTTATTCAGAACGGATACCCTTATGTCGTGCCATCAGTCCCGCATGGAATTTCAATTCTCTTGTTTGTTATTCTTTCTTTTTTTTTTCAGGTTTGTTTTGTTTGCTTTGACCGCGGAAATGCTACCGCTTTCCGCGAGGTAAAAATACAAACATTTGAATTTCCTGTATTTTTATGTCAGAAAAAAAAAAAAAAATCAAGAGACAGTTAGTTGCCGATAAACGGAAAAAGTCCACTCCCAAAAAAGACAACTATTAACATTAGGACAAGAGTTCTGTATGTCCGGTAACTGGCGGGTCGTTTCCCCCCTTTCGTTCTCATTTTAATGAGTCGGCCATGTTTCTTCGGTTGCGCAAGAAAAGCTTCTATTTGTTATTCAATCCGTGTCGCACCCTCGTACGTTTTGTCGAGTCACACGTTTTAGGTATCGTTTCGTAAAAAAAAAAAAAAACAGTTTTAGTTCTTGTCGCTGCGGCTAGATGGCGTTGACATTATAACAGGGAAACAAAAAGAAAACCCAAATGAAAATTGTCGCCGTTTATTTTTTTTCCCCCGAATAATTCTTTATTCACGCCGAGCTCTTCATCAAAGCATTGGAAAAATAAAAATAAATATGTGTCTTTTAAAAAAGATTGTATTCCTCGATAACAACGTGAATTGATGATCCCAGCTTTTCTACATCCGCTTGGCAAACGAATTTGAAACGCGAAGAACTTCTTATCTTGATTGAAAAGAAGCCAAAAACAAATATTTCGATACATAAATCGTGGGGTTACAAAGACTTTGTTCATTTTCTTATGTATGTTTTTATTATATTTTTTTATCATTTTTTTGTGTTTCGTTTAACCTCGTCTATCGACGCCTCAACCACAGATGGCGCCAAATGCGGGTGTAATTCAAAGCCGGTCACTTCAGTCACTCGTATAGGGGGACGGCCTTGATTCAGCCGTTGAAAAGAGGGAGAGGAAGAGAGAGAAAAATGATACATTTCCCCCAACTCCCCATTTTCTGATTTTTTTTTCTTGTGTCTTGTAGCACGCAATTTTTCACTGCAACCAAGTGATTTGTGATGTTACTTAAAAATGAATTGAACAAGATTGTGTGAACGCAACCACGTCTGCCATTCTCTCATCACCGACATGCCTAGATGCCTAGAGAAAATGGAGACGAAAGGAAGGGCTGGCAACAAGTGGTATACAGCTGGATGCGAATTATGGCTCTTCACTTTGCTCTCCCCCCCTCTCTGCTCCCCCCATTCGTAAAAAGCTAAAGAAAAAAAAAAAAGAAAACTGCTGGCCGGTTGCTCTCTTTTGGAATTGATGTCTGGACGCGGGTTACTTGAGACGTTCTTATCAAACCCGTGGAAGAAATTGCCTTTTTCCCTTCAGGATTTGTGTTTCAAAACCGAGTTTTTTTGTTGTTTTTTTTTAGACGTATGTGTGTGTGCGTGTTTTATAAGCAAAAAAAAAAAAAAAAACCAAACGAGTGTTTGTGATGTGGTCTTTTGTTTGATTCAAAACAAATTTTTTTTTTCAGATCTGAACTTGGAGCCGGAAGAAACAGCTGGTGTAGTTCAACAGAATGCCACGAGGAGAGAGGCACAAGACATGGGACGCATTCTCCAACGACTTGTGAAAGAAGGTACACAAACTCACATTGTGTTACTCGTGCTATTACAGCACACCTCATTTCTTTTCGCGATTGATTGTCATTTCTTAATTCGTGGCCGCCATTTGTCGTTCGCATGTGGACACGCCAACAGGTCACAAGTTCGACAATCCAGAAACGATCCATTTGCGATTGGAACCAGGCATTTGGTGAGTTTTTTTTTTCTTTCTTTCTTTTCATTTTGTGCTTTCTCATTATTTGAAATCAATAGTTGTCGAACAACGAGTTGTTATGTGTTCAATGTTAGTTTAGCCTTTGGCTGGCTGATAAGCTGATAACAGTGTTCTGTGTGCACTTCATTTCGTTTGGCCCTTTTTGGCTTGTTTGCTATCGGCGTCATGTCGACTGTGTGGAAAAGCTCTAAAACTGTCACTCACATTCGAGACTTCTGAACGAGATTTAATTCGAGCTCGCATTGATATCGTTTATTTGGTGATTTCAACTAACAGTTCAATTTTTCTTTCAGTTCGAAAGATGAAGAAGTAGACAGCAACACAGTTGTACGAGCACGTGGTCTACCTTGGCAATCGTCGGATCAGGATATCGCTCGATTCTTTCGCGGTCTCAACGTTGCTAGGTAATTCATCTCTTCTTCATTTCCCCTTGCAATATTGAATTGCTCTTTAGATGATAACTATTATCAGTCGTGCTGATGGTGCACGCCATTAAAAAACAACAAAAAAAAATACGAGATCGTGTGTTTTAGTTGCAGGCTGTTTGTTGTTGCGAAAAGGGGAGAAAGTTCATCAACGATGTTTTGGTGAAAGCTGACGTGTGCAAGAAATGCCTTTTTTCCGATATTTGCTTCGCTCTGCTTCCGGTCAAGTTGGGGGTTACTGAAAGACGATATGCCACTGAGAGAACGATACGCACACAGCTCAACAACACACACCACATCGAAAATCCGTTTTTTTTTTCTTCTCTTTCTAAAGTGGACAGCCCATTATTTGATTTCTTTCATTTCTCTTTTCTTTATTTGTACGATGGGCTTTCTAGTTTGTTTAGTTGCCATTGTATATATGTTAGTTTTTGGGGTGGTTTTCCCTAAGCCTGGACAAGAGATAAGATTAAATTAAAAAACGACTTGAAGAAGCAGGTTTCCTAAAAAGGACATTTGAGTTAGTGGCAGCAGCAGCAAAAAAGAAAAAAAATGATGGGCAAAAGTGGGAGTTTTGAGCTTCTTTTTTTTTTTGGGGGGTGGGGGGGCGGGGTATGCGACTGATTAGAACACAGAGAAGTTGAACGTGACCCATCATCTGTGATACAAAGTCCGTTGTGTATATTTTCTAATCTAAGGATAGAAAGAGAGAGAGAGAGAGGAAAGAAATCCTCGCGGGCACTAGCAACTGAAAAAGTTTATCTGATATTTATCCACCCTCTTGCCGATGATGGCACATCATCCGCATCTTGACATCTTGGATGTCATTCTGTTCGTTGGCACTGCCAGTCAGGGTCGCAGTAGCTTGTGATTTTCAACTATCGGTTTCTTTTTTGTGCAGTGGCTTAATATCTGATACAGTTTTCCTACCAAAGTGGTTGACGTTCGTTATTGTAACACGACGTGACCCGAATCCGCGTGTGTGTGTGTGTATGTGTGTGTGTGTGTGCTTGTTCGTGTGGAACAGAGTCGGGTCCCGTCGTTTGGCGTGAAGTCACTAGTTTGCCATTTGATGCGGATTTCCCTTTCTTTTTTGTTTTGTTTTTGTTTTAATAATTTCGGGGGAGGGGGGGAGTGTTCTGAAAGTTTGCAGTAACATTCGTGACTGTTTTGTTTGTGTGTCTGAATCACAGTGAACGGGGAAAAAAAGATTTTTTTTTTTTTTTGAAAGCGGAAATTGGTTGATAGCCGATCTCTTCGATTCAAGTGTGTGGCCGACTGGCGCCATCTAACCTTGTCGATAATAGAAAGAAGAAAATTTATTTATTTTTGGTTGTTGTTTAAATTTTCGAAGAAGAAAAGAAAGAGAGAGCAGCCATGTTGCCTGCTGCTAGCTATTTTCTAATGCCTAGTCCTTACATTCATCCTCAACCCGCTCATAATAACAGGGGTGGAGTGGCGCTGTGTTTGAGCGCACAAGGAAGGCGGAACGGCGAAGCTCTCGTCAGGTTCGTTTCATCTGAGCACCGAGACATGGCTCTCAAACGGCACAAGCATCACATCGGACCGCGATACATCGAAGTGTACAAAGCAACCGGAGATGACTTTATCGATGTGGCTGGAGGTATGACGTCATAACTCATTTTTTTAAAATAATTTAATTGCATACAGTTCTTAATCCAATTTGTTTTTCGTTTGTTTCCTTTTTGCCAATTGAAGGTAGCAACAATGAAGCGCAAAACTTTTTGTCGAGAAGTGGCCAAGTCATCGTGCGCATGCGTGGATTACCTTATGACTGCACGGCAAAACAAGTCGTAAGTAACTCTTCATTTAAAGACAATTAAAACAAAAATCAAGTTTCATGGCATTTGTTACTGCGTTAGGTTGAATTTTTCGAATCCGGTGGCGAAGACGTTGGCTCTACTGTACTAGACGGAGATGCCGGTGTTCTTTTCGTGAAAAAACACGATGGACGAGCTACGGGTGATGCCTTTGTCATGTTTGCTACAGAAGAGGAGGGCTCTAAAGCATTGGCTAAGCATCGTGACATAATCGGCTCCCGCTACATTGAACTCTTCCGGTCGACAACAGCGGAAGTCCAGCAGGTTGAATTCGATACTTGGAATGGATCAATTAAAACAAGTTGTAACAACAATTCTAACTGTACATTTTTTTCTTTTTTCTTTCTTTCTTGTTTTAGGTTTTAAACCGGTCCATGGATCCGCGTACTTACGAAACGCAAGCTCCGTTGATTCCACAGTTGCCACAGATGCCTCTCCTACCGCAACAGATGATCACGTCCGGAACGCGAAAAGATTGCATTCGTTTGCGTGGCTTGCCTTATGAGGCCCAAGTGGAGCACATCCTCGAATTCCTCGGCGAACATGCCAAGAGTATCGTCTACCAGGGAGTTCACATGGTCTACAATGCCCAGGTAAGAGCTGAAACTTCAATTTCTTCGATTTGGGGGCTTATTTTGTTTCAATGGTTCCATGGTATCATACATTCATTTTATTATTTTTTTATTTTTTAAAGAATCCTTTTTTTAAATTGTTGGTTTGCTATACATTTATTCTGCATTAGCTACGTTAACTAAAAATGTAGATGGGGGTGTTTTGACAAATGTGTGGTGAATGAAATCCTCCAGTTTTGACCTGACCCTCTTTTTGTTGTGTCATTGACGCGGCGGCTGCTGCGCGCTGTTTTTGGTGATTGTGTGTGTCACGGTGGTGCTAAATTGCAGGGTCAACCTTCGGGCGAAGCTTTCATCCAGATGGATTCTGAGCAGAGCTCGTTCCAAGCGGCCCATCAGCGCCATCACCGCTACATGGTGTTCGGCAAGAAGCAGCGCTACATCGAGGTGTTCCAGTGCTCCGGCGAAGACATGCACGTCGTGTTGACTGGCGGCCTGGCTCTTCCGTCGACTCCTGCCACACCGAAGGCTCTGCTCTCTCCTGGTATGTTGCCCTGGGACCAGCTCAGCAGTCCCGCTGCAGCTGCTGCCGCCGCGGTGGCGGCTGCGGCTGCCGCTTCTTCTCCTTTGAGTAACGCCCAAGCCCAGCTCCTGCAAGCTCAAGCCCAAGCTCAGGTTCAAGCGCAGGCAATGCAGGAGCAGGTGCAAGCGCAAGCTCAGGCTGTTCAGATTCATTCAGTCCAGGCCCAGTTGGCCGCTCACGCACTCAAACAGCAGGAGGGACTATGGCTCATGGGCTTGGCTCCACCTCCCTCACCTGCCACTTCCAATCCTTCACTAAGTCGACCGCCTCCTACCCCGTCTACCTATACGCTCTCTTCTCGCCATTCTAATCCCAGTTCTGTCGATCGCCAGCATCGGTCGTCTGCCGGACCCATCGGCGCTCAATCGCAGCAGCCACCGCCTTCTGGTTTGGGTCTCCTCGGTCAAGGTGGCGTTCGCTCCGCTCCTTTTATGCAAAATTCTCACCAGGCATTTCAGCACCTGGGCCTTGGCATGGGAGGGCTCGGAATGGCAGGTCTGGGAATGGGTAATTTAACAGTTCAACAAGAGTTGGCCGCCTTGCAACAGTTCCCCATGCTTTCTGCCAATTTTCCGGGTTTGAATTTCGGCCAGATTGGCGCCACTAGTAATGGGGTCGGCGGTAGCGGTGCATCTGCGGCTCCGCCGTCGTTGAATCATCCGCACCATCCGCTATTTTTGCTGGGTCTTCAGCACGGTCAGAATCAACTTGCGCGCAACAATCAGGCCGGTTTGGCTAATGCCCTTCAGGCAGCCAAAGCGGCCGGTTCGTTCTTTCCCGGTATGTCGTCGCAACCGGCCTCCAATCAGTTGGGTGGTGGATTTAAACGTTCGTGGGAAGCCGCTTTTCAGCAACAACAACAACACGCTGACGCCTCTCAAGCCGTGGCAGCGGCTGCCATGGCTGCCGCGGCTGCGGCAGCAGCAGCCAAAAGGCAGTGGCCACCGCATTTGGGTGGCGCTTCCGGTACCGGTGCTGGCCCCTCCTCTTCTCTCACCTTCCCTTCATCCATTTATCCTGCTTTGTAGTAGTTAATTTTTTTTTTTTTTTTTTGGGGGTCATGTTGGATTTTTTTTTTTCTCTTCGTTGTTCCTTGTCGTGGACTTGTATAGACGGGTTCATCTTTTTGTTGTTGTTTTTTTTTTCTTGACATTGCGCACCCATTTTTCCTTATTTGCGTGTCGTTGAAAATTATTTGGCAGATAAAAAAAAACCCTGGAGACTTAATTCGTAGTGGTAATCAAAATGGGAACTTGTATAATTTTTCTTTTTTTGCGAGTCTGGTTACCCCGTTTATTTTTGCATGCCGGGCTTTATCGAGTTGACATTGTTGTTGAATTTTCCCCTCTTATTCCCGTGGCCTTTCAACAAAAACAAAAACAAAGAAACACTCATCAACATCCATTTCTTATACCCCGCCCCGTTTCTCTTTCCTTGGCTCACTTGTCCTTTGTCGCAAAAGAAAAACATTCCGTATCCTTTCTTCTTATTTTTCTTCTTCTCAGAAATTTATTTTGCTTTGTGTCTGAGCCATCAGCTCGATTCGGAATTGCAAGACCCGTAGTGATTTTTCATTTCAAATAATTGTCTTTAAACGTTCCATTATTCCCGAATTTCTTGCCTTTACGGTTTTTTTTGTTTTGTTTTTTGGTTTCAATCTCCTCCCATTTCACATTTTTGCGGGTCGCTTTTCAAATTATCATTTGCCGCGCAAACGTAAAATGCCCTTGTAGAGTTGATGTACCAGTTGATTTCAGATAGCCCTATATTAATTCTAAGAATAATTTTTTCTCTCTAAATCTGCATTCACTTCACTTGAGTTATCCCCTTAAGATGTGAGTCACTCTTGGGAGACCTTTTTTCCTCTTTTGTTTTCTTATTTTTTTAACCCCTCGCTCGTTCAGCTTGCCAAGTATGTCGATACTAACGTCGATGACGACGACGACTGATGGGGTTGATGCAGTGTTTGTTCCACATGATTTTTTTTTGGTCCTATCCTTACTTTCCGAATATTTGAAACTAACCTTTATTCTATGTGGTCTGATTTTTCTGTGCCCGTTCTCACTTCACTCTCTCGCTCTCTCCATTGCTTCCATTTTTTTTTTTCGTGACTCAATTTATACCTAAAACACGGACATTTACGCACAAACACACGTGAGATACACACACACACACACATACAGACGTTTTATATGTCCATTAGAAACGGTGCTGGCTGTTTGTTTTAAGTAAAAAATAAAACAAACAAACAAACAGAAAAAAAAAAGACACAAATTTGGGAGGGCGGAGAGGGAAGATCCGAATTTCATTTGTTTCTTTTCTCCCGTTTTTTTTTTTCTCTTCTTTTGTTACCTCCTTGTGTTTCTTCTTTCCTCATTCTTGACGTGGCCTTTATTATATAGATCTATGGGATCCAAAGAGAAACCACGGCGTGTATGGCTTACTATTATTATAATCAGTCCCTCTATTAAACCAGATACGACCATCATAACACATCCTCTTTTTTTTTTTTCTTCCCCCTTTTTTCAATTTATAATACACATTTTTTTTTTTTTTGTTTAGTGGCACTTGATACGTGTTGAGACTAAATACGTGGCTGTAGGGTCCTTAAACTGGTGTGCCCTGGGTTCCTTTTTTTTTCCATGAAAAAAAACAAAACATTCAAACACATTTTCTTCCCTCGACCTCAGTTTGATTGGCGGATAATATTAGGAATGGTTCAGCTTGTTATTTTATTTTATTTTTCACGGGTTCATAGTATTTTTATTTAGCAGTATTCTTTTGATCCATTTCTTTCGTCTCGGGAAACTTTGCACTACGTTGTTTATTTCATTATTGATTGATTTTAATTTCCGTGTTTTGCTGGGGTGATTCGATGCCTTGCTCCTTGATTTATTTTAATCGTCGCTAATTTTAGCTCCACAATTCGAAACCCCAAATTTTGAATTCGGTTGAAGCCGTTTCCTGTGCATTTGCAGCTGGAAAAATCGAATTCAATCGAATTTCGTTATTTAAAAAATTAATCATAATAATAACAAAAGCATGAAAACTCCCTGCCCTTATATCTTTCCTGTCGGCTTTATGAACTTTTATTTTTATTTTAGTTCATTATTCGATGGTCGTTTTGTTTTGTTTTTTTGGTTTTTTTTTTTTAAATCCTCGGTTAATTTTACCATCTTCATAGCTTGAAACTCGGAAATTCAAGATGGTGCCTCAGTTCTGCCGTCCGCTTGTGCCGTCCATTCCATTAAAAAACAAAAACCCATTCAATGTGATGGTGAATTGGGGGAATCAATTGGGCTTAATATTCGCATTGCTGAGTTACATCCTCTCTCCATGTGCATCTGGTGGATTCGGTTGTGTAGTGAATTTCTTCCCTCCACGCCACAACAACTGGCAATTGTGATGCAAAAAAAAAAAATCGTTTGGGGCAAATGTAGCAAGTATTGCGTAAGAATTTCGGTGGTCGTAGGTACATGATCTCTCACTTTGAAACAACTTACAATTGAAACACTACACAGACACACACAAACACTGACACACCACTTAAGAGCATTCGTTTTTTTGTTTTTTTTTTTTATTGTTTTTAATCTTTTTGCTGTGGTCAAAGGGCCAACAACCAACTACCTGGAGAATCTTCGGTTGTTTTTATTTCGACGATTTTTAATTTTAATTTGTTGTGTGTGTGCTCTTCTCTTTTTCGGTTGGTTTGTTTATGTTTGGTGTATCGCTATGTTGATAACGTTGTTAGACTGCGCCGACTGTCCTCTACGGGCTACTTCCTCCTCCTCAAAAAAACAAATTTTTTTGGTACAAGGTGTTAAACAAAAAAAAAAACGCAAACAACTTACTGGCAAGACACACCCAACGTATGGTAAGGGCAAGTTATACGGCTATGGCTATTTGCTTTTCGACGTGGTATGGTAAATAATGTTGGCACTTTTGCCTTTTTTTTTTTTTTTTAAGTTTTTTTTTAAAATTATTCCTTCAATGTAATGTTTGTTTAATTTCTTTTGACTATCACCTGGTCTGCATTTGGTACGCACACTCTTCTGTCTTTTTAAATGTGTGTGTGGGGGGATTTTTCCCATTTATAGACGACGCATGGGGTTGTTTACTTTTCGTTTTCATTATATAGGAAATTTCAATTCGTCACAAAAGTATTGCGATTAATCTCAACATTTAATCACTTGTTCAATTTACATGTTGACTAATACCAAAAAGTAAAAAAAAAAAAAAAAGAATCCTGGTGGTTGAGACGAACTGCATGTTGTTTTCTATGCGCACGTGTGTCATGGTGAAGGGGGTAAGTCGATTCTATTTCGTTTTACTTTTTTTTTTTGCTCTTATTTTCTTTTCTTTAAAAAAAAATGTATCGACTTTGTTATACGGAACTTTTGGTTACAGTTGGGCACTGGGTAAATCTTTTTTTTTTCATCTCTATGGATTTATGTGCCTTGCAATGTTTTAATTCTACCTCTATGCTAATTGCTGCTATGATGTTTTGACACAAGGCTTGAATCCCTATTCTCCATCACTTCAACAAGATTTGACGTAGCGTGAACATTGAGCAAATTTTTAAAATGTTTTGTTTAAATCGATGGAAATTTGCACAGTCATGAAGTTCATGTTCTCTGTTTGGCGTGAATCTCGTAGGTGGAACGCTGTTGCCTCACCAGTCCTACGGAACGTACCCGTTTGGCCAGCCGCCGCAAATCATACCGGCCGTTAGTCCGTTGACTCCACGGCCACAACCTTTGGATTTCCTCCCATCTTCTATTGGCCTTATCCTTCGCCGCCCGTCAGCCCAACCAACTACTACGGAACGGCCAATGGATCGGCCGCGACCGCCGCAGCCGCTGCCGCCATGTCAGCCGCCGCTGGAGGAGTGAACAACGGCTCAGGTCTACCTGCTGGTACCTTGGTAATCATGCGGGGGCTTCCCTTTACCGCATCATGTTCGGACATTCTTCAATTCTTCTCTGGCTTCTCCGAGGTTAGGGGACTTTCATCCGACAAAACTCTTCTCTCTTTCTTTATCTGATTATTATTTTTTTTCACTATCTTTTTTTAACCTTTGAGAGAACTTGTTTGAATTCCATCTGGCCTAAATCTACCATCATGGAAGATCAGAACGTGAGATCTATAGGGAAAAAAAATCTCAATTTTATTAACAATTTAAACATCGGTGATCTGGGGCCGGTCAATCGGTTGGCCCACGAGTGCATAGTTTGGTGGTGTGCGAGTTAGACATTACGGCCGGAACGGTGCCGCAATGATCTATTCACCTGGCCACATGGCTTTAAAATGAATCATTTCACTAAATGACAATTTCGTTGGAACCGGCAGTTTTAATCTCTCTCCCTCTCTTTCTCTTTCTCTGTGTTTCTATCTCGTTTCTGCGTAAGATGATTAACAACTTCCTTTTGAAGTAGTGGGGTTTTACGTTTCTCATGGTGATTTTCACTTTTCCCTTTTATCATTGCTTTTCGTCAATCCCACCCGCTTTTATTAACATATCGTTGTACGGTGTGAAATCGGTTTAACTTTGACATGTGAAAATGATGGTTGACGCATTTGATTACAGTTGACGCCAGATTGCATCCAAATTCACCGCAACAATGACGGTCGTCCTTCTGGGGAGGCGGTCGTCAATTTCCCGAATAGAGCCGAAGCCGAGAGAGCCATAGCAGAGAAGAATCGCCAAAACATCGGTACGCGTTACATTGAACTCTTCATGACATAAACACCAAACTCTATACCAGGCGCATCATTTAACGATAAAAGTGGAGAGAAGAGACACTAGCGAAAAGTAATTCCACCGCCGCCAATGGATCAGCACACTCCCCTTGCACCTCGGTCCCTTGAACCAAATTACTTTCATTTGACAACTATTATCATCCTCTGTGGATGTTTCTCAAACGAATACGTCTTGAAACTATCGAAGTTTAATTCACAAAAGTAGATTTTTTTTTTTTTAAATTTTTTATTTACCTGTAATTCAATTTCTACCTTCATTTTGGCAATAACTTTTTCTCTTTTTTTTTTCCACTGGGGGTTGATCGTGCAAATCTGGAGTCGCCACGACAACTCCAACTAACCCAGCAAAATTGTCCCGCACTCCGATGTGATGTTGATAGAATTTTTCGATTCCCCCTTTTTTTGTGCATACGACAATGCGATCATTGCCCACGTCATCTTTATATATATATTTTTTTAAACTGTTTGCCGAAGTTGGTGAAAAGAAAACGTCTTGAATCTTGCCACTAAGGCATTGCAGTTATGACACACAAAGTCGATCTAAGAGCGTCTTCTTATAGCGTTTATTTTCCAATCACGTTTCGTAGCTAGCGTACATCAATCGCCTGCTCATCATATAGTATAGTGTTTGACAGCTCTTCTTTCCGTAGTTGTTGCGGACTGAACCATCATAATTTATGTTTTCTCCTACTCGTTTTTCTTTTTTCTTTCACATTTTCAGTTCAGAATGTTGATTGATTGAACTAGAGGCAGATTGGCAATCAGACAAGAAGTGCGAAAGCTTGAGTTTCCCAACCAAATATGTTTTATCTCAAAGTTAAAACTTGTCAAAGACAGTAATGCGGAATAGGAGTACTTTCTTGAAGATGGTTTCGTTGAAAAGAAAAGATACTTGAATAATAATATCGATTTTTTTTTTCTAAAGTTTATTTTTCATAGTTATATATTTCTCATTCCTCCAATATTATTTCACTTCCAATTAAAGAAAGAAAAAAAAGTTACGACTTCGTGCAATAACTGATTCTGCGTTTGAAACATTTCAGATTTGCCATAGTACTTAAGATGAAAATTTAAAAAATCTTATTGATATTGATAACCAACCGATGGACTATTTTGCTGTCGCAAAAGGAAGAGCTGTTAGGTTGCGAGTAATCATCGTACATCATCGACCGCTGCCCTTGTACGTTGTTGCATGTCAAATGCTAGTTTATATAGATTTTCATTGATATTATCTTTGCCTTCGTTTTCTTTTTATTACTTCTGCACTCCACCCCTCTTTTTGCCCTACTCGAGGCTACAGAACGAGCCAACTCTTCGTGTGTATTTGTTTTGTCACGTGTCTTTTTGCAGCAATGAATTACACATCTCTTGAACGAAACTTGTAGTACTTGTTCTCGCTTGTTGTCTGAGGTCTAGTTTCTAGGCTGACCGAAAAACAAAGCCGTCCTGAAGTATAAGCATGCGTAAAACCCGGACGTTAACTTTGTTATATATATAAACCCAACAGGACGTATTTTGACGTCAACTATTACTTCAACTTTTCAGTGAACTTGTGTTTTTGCATAAACTGTCCGGTTGGTGGTTGAACTAAGTGACCGTTTTGGCGACAACTGCAATGTGAGGTTGAACTGAAACTCAATGGTTCCCGGTGTTCACGAAGTTCCCGATAGTCTTGGAGAAAAATAAAATCACATAGTTTAATCAATGTTGAACGATGATTTCGATTAAGTTATTGGTTTTCCCGTTAAACAAGGCGTTTTTTAAATAAATGAAAATTAAATACTGTTAGCGCACTTACTTTGTTTTTCACAATTAGTTCAAAAACTATAGGGCCAATTGAAAAATAAACTTGATTTTCGTGATTTTCATTCAATTCTGATTCGAAATCATGTATTTTAGGAAAAATTTAAAATTTTGTCAAAAATGGAAAAGTGGGTGGGTCCGCTGGGTCGTTAACGATAACGAATAACGAAATTTTTCGTTAATATATCCAATTTTGGCCTGAATTAATAAAACGAATAACGAAAACGAAAGAAAATTTTTGTGGGCAAGTTTATCTTTTTTTTCCTCTTGTTATTTAATAAATTATTCTGTTCAGTGGCGATGTTGACTGTGAAAGTGAACTAAATTCTTTTTTTTACACCAACATCTAATGCTGGGGCCTAATCTAGGAAACCGCTAAAAATGGAAAAAGCAAAAGAAAGACCTGTACAAAAATTATCTCGAAGTTTTGAAACTATATAACGAGAAAAATAACGAAAAACATAATATACTAAATAACGTATTAAGTTAACGATTACATAAAAAAAAAAATATTTAACGAATAATGACAAAGATGGAAAAAAAAATAACGACACAATACTAGTAAAGCCTTCCCGTTTTTTCAAAATCTGAAAAAAACGACATCTCTTAGAGTTCGACAAAAAAACAAAATATTTTTTTGATGTAAGGAAAATATTTGTTCCCCGTAAAATCAGTCGTTTTTAATTAAACGAAACCAAAAAATTGCTGGCGCGCCAGCATTGCTCATTTGTTTTACACGTTTATTCGAAGAACTTTAAACCCAACGAGAAAAAAAATCTGATTTTCGGGAATGCTGTTGAATTCTGAATCAAAATCGTGTATTTTAACTTGATGTAGAATTTAGTAAAAAATGGGGAAATTGGACGGCCACAGCTTTCTTTATAAAAATCCCCAGTCATTGGCTGTCAATAAACATGTATGCAACTGCTCCCGTGTTACCTGGGCACATAACTAAATCAGTTATTGAGAGTATATGCTTAAAGTGGCAACACAACCGGCAAAACAACTAGAAATTCAACAATATATTGTGAAACAGAAAAACAAATTGTGATTTTATGAAAAAACGTTTATTTTCCGGAATCGTTTCACTGGAACAAGGGGTAAACATTTCTTTGCAGGTTGTGTCTATTGCCATATGGCTAATTCGATTGGAGTGGGACGAATACAGATATGAAGATGCCATTGAATATGTGTCCTAGCTGCATGGAATATAACATTTTTGCTAACTTTCCTTTCATCGTATTTTTGGTAAACATTTCGAAAGAAACTAGTACGAATGTTTAGCAAACCATGTCACTGCCAATGTTGAACTAATCTTTCTTAACGACCGTAGTCTTTTCCAGCAGAATGACTTCCATAAGCTCCCCTTATCGGCGCAGAATGACCTCCATATCCTCCACCCCTATGCGATCCGTGGCCACCGTAACCTGCTGCCGATGCTGCATGACCTCCATATCCTCCGCTGGTTGGCAAAGCATGACCACCGTATCCTCCGTTCATTGACGCAACACGACCACCATATCCTCCGCTCACAGGTGACGCGTGATTGTTGCTGTAGCCTCCACTCTTAGGCCGACGGACCGCTTGACTACTGCCGTACCCTCCACTCGCAGGAGAAGGATGCCCTCCGTATTCTCCACCAACTGGTGCACCATGTCCATCATACGCACCACTAACGGGGGCAGCATGACTACTGAAATGCCCTCCACCCACGGGTGATGTGTGACCACCGTATCCTCCGCTGATTGGCGCAATTTGACCTCCGTGCCCCCGCTCACGGGTGTTGCGTGGCTGCTGTGGTGTCCTCCTATCATCGGAGAGACGTTGCCACCGTATCCTCCATACGTCGAATGGCCAGCGTGTCCCGAACTCATCGGTAATGTATGACCACCGCCATGTCCTAGACTTTGTTGGCCACCTGATAATTATACAAATTCATAACTTGATTTATAAAATTTTGTAGCTGTGAATATCTATTTTCTTTGTCCTGGTTGGTCTCGGACGTGCAAGGAGCATCACTTACCATAGCCGCCGTAACCACCTCCACTCCCGCCGCCTCCTCTTCCTACACATCAAAATCAATAAATAGATATTGGATCTAATCTTCGAAATATTACTAAAACTAATAGAATTTTGTTGAGTTTTTTAAACCTTTTTATGGGCGTCGGATGCCGAGAAAACCAAAGCAGCTACCAGCAACGTTGTCCACTGCAAAATGGAACAAATTTGAATTAAAACCAAAATCAATGATATTTGCTTTTACAATAGAATCAAACAAACCATAACATTGGAGAATGAGCACATTTTGATGAAGATTGCGTTGCGTTAGAGATTGGTATTTGCAAATGCACGGTTTGCAACTGAAGAGCAGTAGATTTGCAGCGGCCTTTTTATATCGAACGCCGAGAAAAAGACCTTCGGAAACGTCAGCAAAAAAAAAAAATAAAAATAACAAATTGTATAAACTGCTCGTGCAAAACACGTCCGCATCGCCTAGAACTGTGGTGTTGCCAATGCCACCCCCGTCTCACCTTCAAAAAAACAAAAGGAATGGTGCGAACAAAGAGAAGAGACGAAATAACCATCCATGCGAGAAAAAAAAGATGTCAGTTCTTCACGTTTTGTGACCAAAAACCTTCAGCCATCCCCTCTTTTAATATTCCTTAATAGATTTATGGCGCGGGAATTCCCAAGACCAATGCTTAAAAGTACCCTTGTTGCTCATTGTTTTATTTGTTTTGCATCCACGGATTGAAGGAAAAGGCTTCTTCCGTGACATGGGTAACACACACTGACAGTTAGCAGATATGCGACACCCCACCTTAAAATCAGCCTTTTAATTATCATGTTTACTTACCTTAAAATCACTCCATTCAGTCAGCAGTAATTCGCAGTAATGAGGTTACCTAGAAATTGGGTAAAGTCTCACGGTAAACACTTTTACCTATTGAAACGCCTCGCTGCAGACTACAATGAACTTTGAATGTATCAGACTTTTACGTTTACTATCAGCCAACTAACAAAAGAATTTATCGTAGTATAGGGTAATGACAGTGCAATGTCATATTTATTTCACGTAAGGTATACAACACGCAAGCAATGAAACTACAGAGAACAAAGCACGTAAATATACATAACTGTGGATTTTAAAAAACCTTTGCCGAGACTCGGAACTCGCAATACCCGCTTATGCAGCCGGTACCTTAACAATTAGGCCACGTAATCTGATAGTATCAATCAAATAAGGTTAAGAGTTAAAGAAATCAGCATAACATTCAGTAACAAGGATAGTAATGAGGTCTGGTAATATCACGGCAAAAACTTACGTCTATGAAAACATTCGTAACAGACCATAATGAACTCTGTATGTGTCCGACTTGTATATCAATACAATCTACAAAAATTTGTGCGTTCCGGCTTTGATCCGTTCGTTGCAGTTGCACAGAAATTGCTGGTTTTGTTTAGAACTAAAAGGACGAAAAAAAATCATAATAATAATCATATAAATTTGTTTTTTAAAGATTACGAGAATGAAAAATTATTAGTTTTTCCGTATTCACCCAAGGAAAGGTGTCATCTTCCGACAACCTGTTACGCTAGATCTATGCTTCTACGGACCAAGCACATGATGAAATTGGAAGAACTTCACCATTGATGAACCGTCCATTCGGCCTCAGGACATCCGCAATATGTCTCGAAAGCATGCAACAGACTCGATGATATATCACACCGCGAATGATGGCCATCTCCTTCTCGACCTGCATGCCCGGGAGCCTCTGCTATTCTTGCAACCCATCGACTTTGTGTGGACGTGGCATACACAACCTGATGTCCTGACAACGTTCTCCTCTAGAACACGGTTTTAGCTTTGTCTTTCAGCTTTGCGGGAACAGTGACGCTCATCATCGAATGCCCATGTCTTCCAAACTACAAGAGCACACTGTTCCACAACCTAAACTTGAATGCCAAGCCTTATATACCGCTAATTTAGCACAGAAAATAAGTGGTTGACACTTAGCTCTCGTCCCAAGATTTTCATTGAAGAAAAAAAATCACCAGGTAGAGGGTAATTCTAAAAAATGAACTACATTGAAAATCACCTAAGCAACATAGTAGTGAAGATTTTAACTAAATAAATGAAAACCGTATTGATAAAATTTATATTTTCTACTACTGAATAAAGCTCTGGCACTACAGCAGTACATGCGCTGTCATGCTCCGAATTCCAGCTGATCATCACATGCTACGGACTGCCGCAAGACTTTGCGAGATAACCTGCGGCTACAAGCCCACAGTTTACTCCTTGCGCATTCGGGGTCCGCATTTTACCTTTTTCCAGATTCCATGTCATTCATTTCTGCAGTTTCATTGTTGAGGCAAAGATCAATTTATATTTTGTGGTTTAAATCGATGTTAAGTGGAAAAGCGTTTTCTTTCACAGCTGACTAGCGAGTATGGTTAACATTATACCCATGATAGCAATAACACTATAAATGAATGAATGATTGAGCTGTCAGAAAAATCTAGATTTGACGGAAGCTTGTTTTCGTATGCCGATTTCATGGTCACTATAAAGTAGATATAATAATTATGCAACTTACATTGAGCCTCAAGATGGAATTGTAAAACCTTGCAACACCTTCTACCATCTAAATCACCTAATATATCTAAATCATGTACAAGCAATCCTGAGGGCACACTTTTTACTGGTAGGTAAAGATAGGTGATATATTTAAGTACAGGTAAAGATGCAGTTTAAAATTGTGTTGAAAATGTGAGTTTTTGCAAATGTCGGTGCATTTGATCCTCATTTTCTTTTTTGGTAACATCTGATCGAGGGGTAGTCAACTCGAAAAAATATCCGTACACCCCCGTATTTTTAAGGAAAAAATATGAAAAATATGAAAAAATATAAAAAATATGAAAAAATATAAAAATATAAAAATATATAAAAATATGTAAAGTTTTAACACGAAAATTAATGTTTTTAACCGTCTGCTAAACATCGTGATTGAGATTTTGAGAATCGGGACTTTGTTAAAGCTTAAAAATGAATGACGAAGAAACTGACAAAGAATTAGAAAACTTTTGGGGTTTACTGAAAGAAAACCAAGTTATTGTCCCACTTAATCTGAAACACATTCTATCCACGAACAATCTAGTCGGCATTCGAGTTATGGCCGAAATCAATGACGAAGTAATTAAAGAACTTGAAAGCTCCGTAAGAGAAATGGGAAATGTTGACATTGCAAGCAAAATGAGTGAAGAAGACAAAGTAAAACTCTTTGGCCCAATTTATAAATTATGTCCTGACAAATTTAAGTTTTCTATTGGTGACAAAATGGTCTTACGTGTTATACAGAAAGTGAGTAAAGAACTTGAGGCTAGTTTCAAAGTTGTGACAAAGATTAAAGACCCTGCTCCTACTATAAAAGGTAATTTTAGACATTATAATGCATATTTATATGTTATGCTCAACATGTTACTACATCACTATTTCTATGCATACATTCAGATCGTACAATGCCAACCAAAGATTTGGCACACACAGAAGGGCAGCAGCATACATCATCCGTGGCAAACAGTAGGCCTAAACCTTCAAATGAAGAAATCAGAGCACTAGAAGGGAGACTAGAAGACTGCATTTTACGTTGGGGGAAAAGAAAGAACATGGAGTGTGAAAATCAGTTCAGAGTGGCTGGAAATACTGTTACGTGCAAATTTAAAACATCTGCTTCCACCTTCTGCAACAAGACCTACAAGTTACAGCAAAGTAAGGAAGGATCCTCCTGGCAAATCTCAAACTTCACTAACCACATAAATGCTGAACACAACAAAACCAAGAAAGTTTCCACAGCGAGTCCAACAACAAATCAAAACCAGGAAGAATCAACTGCTATTTCTACACCCAACAGTGGAAATGAAGTTTCACGAAAAAGGAAATCTACTACTTCAGGTATTACATTATTTTGTTCATTACTTATCCAGCAAAAACTTAAATTGACACAAGAATTGTTCCATGTTACGACGAAATCGCAAACTATCTTCCTAATATTTGAAATATTTTGCTTTCTTTAGTTATTGATCTTGCTGCTGGGGACGAAACAAATGATAGTAACGGTGACGATGGAAGTGGATATCACAGCCCATCAGAAATTTCTTCACCATCAAATGATAATGGTAAGCCTATTTGTTTCCAATAAAAAGTTGTTATTGCTTATTCGTGCTAATTCTTTTATTTACAATTTTCTCAGGTAACTTTGATTTTGAAAAAGGAAAGTCGACTGCACACAAACATCGAAGCAAAAGATCCAACGAGACTTCTATGTTGCCATCGTCGTTGAATGAAGAAGATAATAGTAAGAGTATGTGAGACAAACAGACTGGAGATGCCGTATTGCCGCACAGCAACTCCCGTCATAAATCATCTTTAATCAATTGGAATAGTAGACTCGATAGACGGCAACTCAAATTAAGAAAAAGTTCTTCACAGCCCCAACAAAGTCGCATTTCTGACTATTTTGAATTCGTTAACAAACTTGACGCGGAAATTTGCCTCCGCAAGGAAAACGAATTTCTTCGTTCAAAAATTCAAGAAATGGAAAAAAAATTCGCCTCTCTTAATCAAGAAAATCCTCTTGAAGTTGCTGGTCAATCTCTTTTAACTAGAATGATGCGGCAAGCTGTAAAACAATTTGGAAAGAAACCTAAAGGGTTAAGACACGACGACGTTGTTCTTGAACATTTCTGTATCAATGTTTGGATCCTTGGAGGCCGTCGTATCTACGAGATCTTTCACAGCAACTTTATTGGAATTTTTCCCTCGCCTTCAACTATACAAGACCGTCTTCGAACGTTTGATCTCCCATCCCAAGACGGCATAAATTTCTCTGCCGTGGTGGAATACCTCAAAACAAACAACGCCCCCCCAATCGTCGTGCTATCGGCGGATGCAACTGGAGTTCTCGGATGCGTGGATTACCACGAAAAAACTAATTCACTGGTTGGTTTTTCAGCTCCATTAAAAGACAACGGGTTTCCCGATTTAGATGTATTCATTGCCCGGACGACCGAAGATATCGTGAAACAGTTCAACCAGTACGACAGAGCCAGGTAAGCATTATTTTTGGTTCAGAAAAGTAAAAGTTATTGAGCATAACTTAATTGATGTTGATGTGATTTTCTTTCAGTCTCGTCATGATAGGGATGATTCAACCACTTCTTGATGGGTTATCTCCTCTTCGTTTGTTTTCTTTCGGCACCAACAGCAAATATACTTCTATTGACGTCAACAACCGACTCAATTTTGTGGCTTTGAAACTTAAAGCCTTTGGAATAGAAGTTGCTGCTTATTCAGCTGACGGCGACTCACGTGAAATGAAAGTGATGAGAAATCGTATCCGCCTCGGAGCTTCTATACCGCCTTCACCACAAGCTTCATCTGACGTACATTCCAGCCATCCGAGCCATTCAACCGAGCATCCAACTGGTCTTTCAATATCTGATCCCCACAGTCTTCGAAGAAGTTTCCCTTTCTTCGTATGTGATTTTCTTCCCAGCTGTATTATCTTTTTCCAAGACGTTACACATCTAGGAGCAAAGTTAAGAACAAGATTGAACAAAACCCAAAAATCTATTCCATTGGGAAACTTTATAGCTACTACAGCTCACATAGTCGCTCTTCAAGAGATCATAGGTAAAGATCGACATGGGCTAAGAGTTGGAGATGTGCTTCTTGAGGACAAGATGAATTATGATGCGGTTCGTCGCCTTTCGAAGCCACACGTTCGTGAATTGTTGTCTCAATATGTGCCAAAATCTGAAGGGACTTGTTTTTATCTTGAACTTATGGATAATTCAACATCCAGTTATCTCGATAAGAAACTTTCCCCCTTAGATCGTGTTTATAGAATGTGGAAATCGGTTTTCGAGCTCCGATACTGGCGTTACTGGATGAGTTGTGATAATGTATACCCTCTTGGCAATCACTTTATTACTTTGAACGCATATTTATGTGTAGAGATAAATGCCCATGCTTTAGTTATGTTGATAACAAAGCTAAGAGATACCCCTCAACTCTTCAAGCCGTGGCTCTTTTCAAGTCAACCGTGCGAATCCTATTTCAAAGCTTGCCGTTCATTCACTCCCGTAGGAAGCACACAGCTGAATTTTACCCTACTAGATTTCATTTATAGTCGTTGTAAAAAAGTTGATGTGGCATTACGGTTAACTGCACTCGGACATTCAGACAACATCGTATACCCAAGGCATGTTAAAAACCTTGAGCGATACGGCGGTTCTGAGGAGAGTTTTGTGTGCAATATTCTTCCGTCAACAGATGAGATAAGGGTTACTATGGACAGAGCGAGAATAGACGCAAAAGCAGCTTTGATGAAATTAGGGGTTGATGTAGCCGATCCTGACGATCGGGTGTTTGCTTTTGATTCACGATTAGCTGCCAAATTAAACGAGCCTTTGGAGAATCCAGCCCCAAAAGAAGACGATGTTAATGAATTTGACGAATGTGAGGAGCTTGAAGACGAGGGCAACGATCCATTAGATAGGAATGTACTGGATGAATATGAGCAAAGTCTACTTAATGTGATATCTGAAGGACAATTAAATGACTATTCTTCATTACTGGAAAAATGTGTCTTGAGAAACGAAAATAGTCCAAGACCTCACAATGACCCAGAAAATGTAATTCATAATAGTGCATTTGTTGTTGTTACAAGAAGTAACGGATCTCAAGTCGCGTTTAAAAAAGGACTGTTGTATGGATGTGTGAAAATGGAGTGAAAAAACAAAGTAAT
The DNA here is from genome assembly GCF_020631705.1 of Daphnia magna. Lineage (NCBI taxonomy): Eukaryota > Metazoa > Arthropoda > Branchiopoda > Diplostraca > Daphniidae > Daphnia > Daphnia magna. Next base: position 9,808,916 of record NC_059185.1, on the reverse strand, counting down.
GACCGTTCTAAGCGGGTAACTCAGGGACACAATTTTTTGTTAGCAAAAAAACTGATTGTTCGAGTAGTTGAAAAAGAAAAATCCGAATAGGAGATTGGTGTTTATTTGCCTGTGAAAATAATTCTAAAAAGAAAAAATCTCGAGTTATGGTTGGTCATGTACTTTCCTTAAGTTTAATTAATGCTTCCAAAAAGATTCGACGAAGCCAATTTATGATTGGAAAGAAGGTGATAAAAATGTGGGCGTTATTTGTGATTGGTTTATACTAGATAATAAAAAGCAACGAATTTCTGGTCTTTTAATTGAGCAAGCAATGTTTTCCCATGGATTGCACCCTTGTGAATATTATGTATGCAGTGTACCTTCCCCTACATTCTCTGTATCTCAAAATAAATCGGAAGTGCGTCTTTCAAATGAAACAGTTGTGTCCCTTCAGGAATCAATAAAATCATATTCTGTGTGAAACTGCCTGTTCTTATTACTTTTTTCTTGCTGTGTTTAATCATTATGAGGGGTGGGAAAAAATGAAAAATATGTGAAATACGAAAAAAATATGAAAAAATACAAAAAATATGAAAAAATACGAAAAAAATACGAAAAATATAAAAAATATGAAAAAATATAAAAAATATGAAAAAAAATAAAAAATACCAAAAAATATAAAAAATACCAAAAAATATATTTTTATTTAAATATTCGTACACCCAAATCATGAGTTGACTACCCCTCGCATCTGATGCATTTCCCTAGCCATCTACCAAGAATGCATACATAAATAGGTATTGTAAGGGATATTCTTATTGAATTCTCAGATTTTTACATATACAGTATATTTGATAAATGTACATTTATTTTTCATGTTGTAAAAACATTCTTTAAGGGAACGACAGGCAAAGTAAATAACATTGAGATTTGTTTTAATGCTTAGTGTAATATTGTGTATTTCGTACAACAGGAATCAACATGAAAACATGAGGTATAAACTGGAGATCGGTCATCCACGACAATTAGGTGGTCGACATATCCCTCCCGAACCGCAACGATATTCTTAGCTGTCCTCTATTTCTATCTTGCATTCCAGGACAGCTATCGCCAAACAATTAAATGAATTCTTCAATTTCCCGTGATTTATTTCAGATGATGACAAATAATATTTTTGTTGCTGTGGCAGACACGTTAAAACTTCCGTACACTGCGACGGTCTTCGGTTGGCATGGGCGCCAGAGCCTCCAACAGATATTACGGCGGCAATCTTTTGCAAAACTTTTCAGCACCAACTATTTGTCATGCGGCTCGAAGCCTAAGTGCTTCATCTAATTTTAATTACAAACGCCTTATTTATCGCTGTTCACTTTAAAGTCTCCGGTAAAGCAGGTTGGGCAACCAGTGTCTCACCGATCACCAATCAACACAATAAAATGAAATGACCTGCCAAAAATAGGAAACAAAGTGTAGTTCATGTGCATTACTCTCCATGTTCGTCAATGTGCCGTTAATTAATCAGCGTATTCTAACCAATTATACCTCCGAGAGATAGACAACTATATCATAGCAGGTCTAAGCTGAGTTTTATCCGGGACTAGAGAGTGAAAGGACCATACTATCATTCTACTTTGCGGGATGTGGTTCACAAAATTCACAGCCGAATCTGTATCTCAGACTAAAAGGACACGAAAATGTCTTTATTTATATATAGTTTTATAGGCACTCATATGTCACCCACTGATGGTTCGCTTCGTTGTCAGGCCTTGAAGTCCAAATGGTCTCTGTTGCCCCAATCGTTTTTTCGTGTGTATGCACAAGCAGCTATTATATCTGATTTCTCTAAATCAGGGAAACTGCTGAATAAAAAATTCTAAATACAGAAAAAATAATAAAAAGGAAACGCGGAACAGGGTCTCTTACTGGATCTCGACGCTTATGCCTTTCTTTTAGAACTTAAGAGGCAATGTGAAGAGGACCCAAATTTCTTGAAAAATTCTGGTTCGTCGGGAAACCTCTTCACATTAGCCCAAATTGACATAGCCATTGAAGGGCGGCACGCGGCAATCCACGGCAGACAAAGCAAAATATTAACCAACTGGAGCCAATATCTTCAATCATGGCGGTACATAACCGGAAAAATCAGTCAAAACTATCATTTAAAAAAATTCGCCAATTTTCAAATCGAATCAATCGAATAGCAACAACAGGCCAAACGAATACAACTTATGTTACTTCAAGGAGAGGCGACGACTGGCGACAATGTTGATAAATGAAATGACAGTTGCAATGAACTGCTTTTTTGGGCCAGCTTTGGTGTCTTTTTGTCGTCGCATACGGTTATTACCTAACTCAAATCGATTCAGTAGTTTTTGGGACGTTGATGTGCAAGGATATATCAAAGCTTTAAAGGACACATGTTGTAAAGATAGCGAATTCCTCGTAAACGAGGGAACAGGCGACAACAGGTTCACTCAGCCTCAGCTAGTGCTTTCGCTTTTAACACGAAATGCCGTAGTCCATGGCAAACGGCAACAAGTGCTGGTAAAATGGAAAGTGTTCATAAATTCCTGGATATACGTTCTGAGAAAAATCGCAAAATATGAACATGCCGATCAGCTTAAGCGAATTTTTGATTTTATGTACGGGATTGACAAGTAGTATGGCGAAGAATCCCGTAGTAGTAAGGAACATATTTTTTTAGACTTAAGCTCACCTGCCGTGCTTTCGGTGGTAGCAGCCAGACCAAGTAGGGGAGACTGGAGTAAGCCGGGACGGTGTTTGTTTTCCCCCTATATCTCCCAAACTAATCATTAAATTAATTTATTATTTTGTTTTTATGTATTCCATACTGTAAAGTACCCCCCATATTTTTTATATAATTTAATAATAAACCATTTTTCATATAAGACATTTAAAGTTTTCTTATATTCGTGGGAGGAGCCTATTTTGAGGGGTAAGTGAGGACACTAGGGTGGGTGGTGAGGGACGTCCTCCGTTTTCGTCTTAAAATTCATTAAAAAAATTTGTAAAAATTGAAATAGCGTCCCACTGCATAGACTCTATAAGTTAATAAATGTTTCAATTTGATTATTGTGTTAATAAAACTTTTTTCTTATATGATAAAAAACCCTTATTACAAGATAGGTGGGGGTTGGGCTTATTGTAATAGATTAATATACTGAATAATCGATTGCTTTTTATCATTGTAAGGAACAGTATTGGCGTCATGGGCTCGGTGATGAGTGATGGGCTTGATGGCCAAACCCGCCCACTAATGTCCCATTTTAGTCAACAACAACTGTCCTGATTTCCCGATAAAGACTATTTTTTTAAACGTTAATATTATCTACAGTAATTGATCGAAAATTATAATTTTTGTTTTTAACGATAAAGAAATGATTAAGCTTCATTTCCATATTAAATTTACAAGCCGTTAATTATTAATAATAATTTATAATTAACGATAATTAATTTTTCTTTTTAACGATAAAGAAATGATTAAGCTTCATTTCCATATTAAATTTACAAGCCGTTAATTATTAATAATAATTTTAATAATTAATAATAATTAATTATATTAATTACAAACGTTAATATTATCTACAGTAATTGATGGAAAATTATAATTTGTGTTTTTAACGATAAAGAAATGATTAAGCTTCATTTCCATATTAAATTAACAAGCCATTTGCGATTATTTTTTTCTAGAAACATTAATTGGCGGAGACAAAATTAACTAAAAAAACCGTTTTTTTAGTTTTGTCAATAACTGTATCAGTTATTGAACCAAAGTACTCAACCAAATTTTATCCCAAAGTAGATTGTATGTATCTAAATAAAAGACTAAAAAAATTTTTAATTTTAATAAAATCTACTATTTTTCCCCCAAATGTCTCTCTTGACCCGGTGTCCCGGCATACTCCAGTCTCCCCTATTGACAATCACCATCGCAATCTGTTTGCAACATATATTGCTGTCTATTCTAGGGTTTGCTTCCATCTAAGAACCTGGTGAATAAACCACAACCGGTGTCAGAACGTCCGGTCCAACCTCCTCTGCCTGGCAGAGCTTTTAAAATTATAATTACCAACTCTCCTATGAGTAGCTTGAGTTATTAGTTGCGTGCATTCACAAAATTCTGTACGTACAGTAATCATCATTCACTTTGAACGCTTGTGCGTTTTACCATAAGCGCCCGTGTTAAAAGCGCACGACTCCGACCCGCTTATTCTGGTCAAACGTATAATTGCTTTGTTTTTAAAAATATTTTCTATTTATTGGTGAGATTGAAAAAATTTTCTGATTGCTGGTTTTCCCATCAAAGTAAAACCAGCTATCTTTGAACATGGTGTTTCTTACATGTTAGCTTATGGAGAAAGGGTGTTTTTATTTATTTAATTGTACACAAACAGCTTGAACCATTTGCACGCCGTTTGTTGGCATTGATGCGGATTTCATTCCTCTTTAGATGCTAGAAATCCCTGGTACTAACTTATGAAATGAATTCCCTGAATTAATTTTTTTTTAAAAATTTTTTAATTTAAAAAAAAATGAAGGGGGTCCCCCCCCTGCATACTCCCAGTACCACCCTCTACTTTGTACTTACAAGCGCGCGCTGAACAAAGGTTCAGCGGGTGGTACTGGGAGTATGCCAGAGGGGGACCCCCCCCCCAATCCCTAAAAATTTCGTGTGTGTCAGGAAAAATTCATTTCATAAGTTAGAACCAGGGGATTTCTAGCATCTACAGAAGAATGACATCCAAAAGAAAAGTATTAGTGCATAAGCCGTTTGTCATAAGTACAATAAAAAAAAAAAAAACCCCTTTTCCAAAAAAGTAACATGTAAGAAACACCATGTTCAAAGATAGCTGGGTTTTACTTTGACGGAAAAACCAGCAATCAGAAATCAAAAAATTTTTCAATCTCACCGCTAAATAGAAAATTGTCTTAGCTATTAAGCGATATAAATGTATAAGAAATAGCTTATATGTTAGACTAGAATAAGCGGGTCGGAGTCATGCGCATTTAACACGGGCGCTTATGGTAAAACGCAAAAGCGTTCAAAGTGAATGATGATTACTGTATCTGTGTGTGTGTGTGTTTATCTGTGTGTGAAATTTTTATACCTTTGATCGACCTTTGATGTAAATTACCTAGTCAAAATTACCTCTTGTGTGCATGTGTGTGTCTGTGTGAGTATGAGTGTGTTTAGGTGCTATAATGTTTTGGCTATAGTTAAAAATGCACTGCTTTAAACTTCAAACAAAAATGTTTTTGTCTTTTATTGGTGTTTGTTGGGGGGAGGGGGTAAGAAGGCAAAGGTAGCCTTCTTAGATAAGCGAAAAGGCTGCGGTGAAAAAAAAAACCTTTTTTAAAACTCCAGTCAGTGTGTTGAAGTAAAAGGTGATGAAGTGAAATGAACGAAAGTGATGAACTTTATTCAAGCTGTATTTGAGCGGGGAGGGAGTCTTTGATACACGCTAGACAAAAGGAGACTGGATCTGTGAGCTTCTTAGTTAGGGTGGGATGGAGGCTGAGTTGCCAGATGTGGCGTCATCACACGCCCTTTTTGACGAGCAAAACATACAGTAAAGTGTGTGTTTGGCTCTCATGGTACAGTATCCTGCACAAAAATCCGAACACCGATTTAATTTTTTAAAGCCACCTATTGGCGGGGTAAAGGGTTTTTTGTTTTTTAGACGGGGTGATGAACACATAGGGCAGGGTTGGGTAAGTCTAGACCTTTTTTTTATGCCTTAAGGTATTACGCTTTAAGGCAAGTAACAGGTCGGGACATTTTTGCAACCCCCAGGGTGGTGTGTTTTTTTACGACAGTTGGAAATGTTGAACACAAGCTGTGTAATACTGCTTACCCAAATAAATTAGATAGCTGCCTGTGCACAATTGTGTCGATACCGATGGGATATGTGTAGAGCCTCTGATTGCGACGCCGTAGATCAGTGTTCGATTCGCAATAAGGAATTGAAAAATATTTGGTATCGTTATAATATTCTTCATTCGAATTTGCTGGGAATATTAATTTCTCTAGAACGAAGAAGATTATTGTTTTTAAAATTATTTAATAAACAAAAAAAGCAAATATTGCTCGATGAAAATTTGTTTTATATATGAACGGGATTTTCTCGTAAGTTATCCATATTAACTCATCACCTGATCTGGAATCGAACACCGTTCTCCAGCATCACATTCAGAAACGCTACACCTACGCCATTGACAGCGACATAAACATTTACAGGCAGCTGGAACATAAGCTAAATTGTTTCGGTAAGCAACATTACCAAGCCCAAGGCCTAAATTTCCAACTGTCGTTTTAAAAACACACCACCCTGGGGTTGCAAAAATGTCCGACCTGTAACTTGCCTTAAAGCGTAATACCTTAAGGCACCTTTTTAAAATGTCTAGACTTACCCAACCCCCTGTCGTGTCCAATACCCCGTCTACCCTCCCCTTAAAGAAAAACAAACAAAAAACCCACTACCCCGCCAATAGGTGGCTTAAAAAAAATAGTTCAGTGTTCCGATTTAATTTTTTTAAAGCCACCTATTGGTTGGGGGTAAAGGGTTTTCTTTTTGGTTTGTTTTTCTTTAAGAGGGAGGGTAGACGGGGTGATGGACACATAGAGCAGGGTTGGGTAAGTCTAGACATTTTTTTAATACCTTAAGGTATTACGCTTTAAGGCAAGTAACAGGTCGGGACATTTTTGCAACCCCCAGGGTGGTGTGTTTTTTTAAACGACAGTTGGAAATGTTGGACTTAGGCTGTATTATATTCTATACCCAAATAAATTAGATAGCTGCCTGTGCACAATGCTGTCAATACCGATGGCATATGTGTAGAGGCTCTGATTGCGACGCCGTAGATCAGTGTTCTATTCCCGTTGCGGAATTGTGAAAATATTTGGTATCGTTATAACATTCTTCATTCGAGTTTACTGGGAATATTAATTACTTCAAAACGAAGATGTTTATAATTTTATAAATTATAAAATAAAAAAAAAAGCACATATTGCTCGATAAAAATTTGTTTCATATATAATCGAGAATTTCTCGTACGATAACCCCAATTACTTAACACTTCATCTGGAATCGAACACCGATCTCCAGCACCACACTCAGAAACGATACACCTGGGTCAATCCGCGCGGATTTGACAAATTCGTTGCGCGACCAAAACTCGGATTTCGTTGAAATTTGGTAAGTGAATCAATAAATATGTTTAAAATTTATTGGCCAAAGGATTTTTTTTTTGCGCAATTAGGGAAAAAGTTACACCAAAATGAAAATAAGATTTTTTCATTTTGCCGTAACTTAGGATTTTTTCCGCGTTTTCATTTTTATTTATTTAAGACTAGTTTTTATTTCTCTATTGATTTTTGAATAGGTACGTCTTATTCAGTTTTTCACGCTCTTTTTAATGGTATTTTTTTGTTTAAAAATTTTTAAATTTAATTACGTCATTTAACTTTTAAATGTTCAGAGTGTGTCTTACAAAAGTAGACCTGAACAGATTCGCTTCTGAGATTTATTTGTAATTTTTGCACTAAAAAAAAGAGGACATATATGTCATGATTTGACCATGACTACCCCAGGCGGTCTTGGCGGATTGGTAAAAAAGGGGTGACAGGGTAAAGGGATGAGTGAAAATGGCCACCGAAGCCAATATTTTACATCAAAATAGGGAGATTTCAAACAATTAAATCGGCACTATGGAGAATTTAACCCTAGCGAAAAAAATAGAGCATATACTATGATATGTCCTCTTTTTTTTAGTGCAAAAATTACAAATAAATCTCAGAAGCGAATCTGTTCAGGTCTACTTTTGTAAGACACACTCTGAACATTTAAAAGTTAAATGACGTAATTAAATTTAAAAATTTTGAAACAATAAAATACCATTAAAAAGAGCGTGAAAAACTGAATAAGACGTACTTATTCAAAAAACAATAGAGAAATAAAAACTAGTCATAAATAAATAAAAATGAAAACGCGGAAAAATCCTAAGTTACGGCAAAATGAAAAAATCTTATTTTCATTTTGCTGTAACTTTTTCCCTAATTGCGCAAAAAAAAATCCTTTGGCCAATAAATTTTAAACATATTTATTGATTCACTTACCAAATTTCAACGAAATCCGAGTGTTGGTCGCGCATCGGATTTGTCAAATCCGCGCGGATTGACCCACCTACGCCATTGACAACTGACCATTGACACTGAATGTGATGCTGGAGATCGGTGTTCGATTCCAGATGAGGTGTTGAATCATTGTGGTTACCTTACGAGAAATTCTCGATTATGTATGAAACAAATTTTTATCGAGCAATATGTTCTTTTTTTTATTTTATAATTTAAAAAATTATAAACCCCTTCGTTTTGAAGTAATTAATATTCCCAGCCAATTCGAATAAAGAATGTTATAACGATACCAAATATTTTCGCAATAGACCTCCTGCACCCTGCGGATAGCAGGATTCTTGTAGTCCGACAACGCTGTCGGCAGCCATCTTAAGAAAACTCCACCCTTTTGGTACACAGGCTCTTATGGAAGTATTTTTTCAAAGTGATTTTTGTCTTAACTGGATTACAATTTCGACCAAAGAAAAATAGTGAAAAATACTACATAATTCAGGTAATCCGTAGAATGTAAGTTTTCCACTATTGAAGTAGTGGAAGTCATATTAATTAAATGTTTTGTGCAATCCATATGGGCATTGTTTATATATATAGGACCCACACATGTATAGTTTACTTGTAATTTTTAACATTTTCCCACTGAAACACTTGGTAATTGATTTTTCCAAATTATTTAGATTGTCATGTGCGAGGAGGAATTTGTGGAAAATGCTGTAATCCAATTATTCGACCTTTCCAACTATTCTGATAGTTTGCCAACCGAGGCAAAAGAACGCTATCTTTCGTAATGTTGCTATTATCTTCCTTCTTGCGTTGGGTATAGTTTGCTAAAGTGTTCATAAACATAGCCTCTGCAACAACAATACAATAATAAATATATGAAATGTCTATGAACTTGTAATGTATACCTCTGTTGTAGGTATACAACACTCTTCTTTGTAAACGAGTGCTATCTGTGATAGCTTTGTTTAATGATAATGAAGGAGCCCAATCTGGGTGATTTTTCTGTAAATAGTAGCTTGGTTTTCCTATGACAGTCAAATAAGCTTATAAATGGTTATGAGTAAAGTACAATATTTGGAGCTTACCAGATGCAAAATGAAGATTACACACCAAGTGTTTTGTTTTGATGTTAGCATCATTGATGTTTAACCTAGCTAACCAGAGTTCTCTTCTTATTGCTGAATAATTATTGAGTCCGATGGGTATCTGTTGTCTGGAGAGACAGGAATACCAAAGAACCGTACGCCAACTGACTTATCTCCTATTCCATTGTTAGGACACCCTTTGACAACACACTTCTTATAGAACTTTGACATGTTAGGGGATGCCCTGTACAAAACATTTAATTAATATGACTTCAACTACTTCAATAGTGGAAAACTTACATTCTACGGATTACCTGAATTATGTAGTATTTTTCACTATTTTTCTTTGGTCGAAATTGTAATCCAGTTAAGACAAAAATCACTTTGAAAAAATACTTCCATAAGAGCCTGTGTACTAAAAGGGTGGAGTTTTCTTAAGATGGCTGCCGACAGCGTTGTCGGACTACAAGAATCCTGCTATCCGCAAGGTGCAGGAGGTCTATTCAGTAACGGGAATCGAACACTGATCAACAGCGTCGCAATAAGAGCCTCTACACATATGCCATCGGTATTGACAGCATTATGCACAAGCAGCTATCTAATTTATTTGGGTATAGAATATAATACAGCCTAAGTCCAACATTTCCAACTGTCGTTTAAAAAAACACACCACCCTGGGGGTTGCAAAAATGTCCCGACCTGTTACTTGCCTTAAAGCCACGTTCAGACTACAGCCTTTTTGAGCGTTTTACGTACTACGTATAACGTTTTTACGCTCCGAGTTACGTAGCTGGGAACGGAAGAGTGTTCAGACACAACGCTCTACGTAGTACGTAATACGTAAACTCAAAACGTAGTCAAAACGAAGTCAAAACTGAGCGTACGTAAAAATGAGATTGATCTCATTTTTACATAAGTTTTTGGGACGTTCTACGCACTACGTAGCCAAAATCTATTACGCTTGTCTACATTCTTTTGTTTTTTCAGGTTTTCTCTCCTGTTTATTCATTCTGGGATATGTCAGGTGTAGAATTGTAAATTTAATAATTAATTTTTTTAATTTTTATTTTAAAAATAAATATGGCGCCTACTAAAGTTACCAAAAAGAATTCCCCTAACAAATTCAAGTTGCCCCCCAAAAAATCACCGATAAAGAAAATCAAAAAGTAAATATTATGTCATGAAATCTTTTGCAACTATTTTGGTTTATTGCTTATTCTATTTTAGGTCTTCAAGAAATTAGTCAGAAGAAGAACGTTTCGTCCTCAGAACATCTATCAATAAATATAACAAAGAGCTACAACAGGTACAAAAATCTACAGCAGACGCTAGAATCTCCGCAGAATCTAGCCTACTCTACGTAAATTTGACAGTGTAGTCTGAACAGTCTACGAACA